>NW_017672817.1:0-79894 GCF_001879085.1 Nicotiana attenuata
ACGTACAAGAATTGAGGAAGAGGTTTACAAAGACAGAATTCCGGCATGTTCCCAGAGTACAGAATGAGTTCGCCGATGCATTGGCCACTCTATCATCCATGATTCAACATCCGGATAAGAACTTCATTGATCCCATCCCAGTGAAAATCCAGGATCAACTCGCCTACTGTGCTCATGTCGAGGAAGAAGCAGATGGAAAACCATTGTTTCATGACATTAAGAAGTATCTGTCAACATGAAAGTATCCAGAACTTGCAAACACTACTCAAAAGCGCACACTGCGGAGGTTATCCAGTCACTTCTTTCACAGCGGAGGAATCCTGTACAGGAGGACTCCCGATTTTGGACTGCTAAGATGTGTCGAAGCAAAGGAAGCATCCAGGTTGTTGGAAGAAGTTCATGCAGGGACCTGTGGTCCGCATATGAATGGTTTTGTC
The DNA here is from genome assembly GCF_001879085.1 of Nicotiana attenuata. Classification (NCBI taxonomy): domain Eukaryota; kingdom Viridiplantae; phylum Streptophyta; class Magnoliopsida; order Solanales; family Solanaceae; genus Nicotiana; species Nicotiana attenuata. Next base: position 438 of record NW_017672817.1, read on the forward strand.
TTAGCCAAGAAAATACTCCGAGCTGGTTATTTCTAGATGACTATGGAGACAGACTGTATCCAGTATGTTCGGAAATGCCATCGTTGCCAAATCCATGCAGACATGATAAAGGTGCCTCCTAACGATCTCAATACAACAAGCTCACCATGGCCGTTCGCCGCTTGGGGAATGGATGTCATCGGATCTATCGAGCCTGTCGCATCAAACGAGCACAGGTTCATTCTAGTGGCAACTGATTACTTCACCAAACGGGTTGAAGCAGCATCGTATAAGGCAGTGACCAAGAAGGTCGTGGCAGACTTTGTCCGCGATCCCCAGAGACAATCATCGCTGATAATGGTTCCAATCTCAACAGCGACCTGATGAAAGCAATGTGTGAAACCTTCAGGATCAAGCACAAGAATTCTATAGCCTACAGACCTCAGATGAATGGAGCTGTAGAAGCATCCAACAAGAACATCAAAAAGATACTAAGGAAAATGATAGAAAAACACAAGCAGTGGCATGAGAAGCTATCATTTGCTCTATTGGGATACCGTACCACCGTCCGCACATCAACTGAGGCGACTCCTTATATGTTGGTTTACGGCACCGAGGCAGTCATCCCAGCCGAAGTAGAGATTCCCTCCCTGAGAATTATGCAAGAAGCAGAACTTGAAGATGCAGAATGGGTAAAGAGTCGCTATGAGCAATTAGCCCTTATAGACGGGAAAAGACTAAATGCAGTTTGCCATGGTCAGCTTTATCAGAATAGAATGACCAGAGCCTTCAACAAGAGAGTCAGTCCAAGACAGTTCACGCTAGGGCAGTTAGTACTGAAGAAGATTTTCCTGCACCAAGACGAAGCCAAAGGAATGTTCTCTCCTAATTGGCGAGGTCCGTACATGGTTCTCCGGGTTCTAACCGGAGGAGCCCTCATACTCGCAGAAATGGATGGAGAAGTGTGGCCAAAGGCAATCAACTCAGATGCAGTCAAGCGCTACTATATGTAATCATTATGCTTTCCTATATGATGTATTTGAACTACGCCTGACCTGATTCCCGTTTAAGAGGGGATACGTAGGCAGCCCTATGGGTTCGGTCACAATTCAACAAAATTTTCATTTCCCCCGACATTGAAAACTGGGGCAGAATTTTGAGGAGGACCCTCAAAATTCCGAAGTTGATTTTCAGCCTTTCGTCGCACGCAGCCGTCAGAGGCACCAACCCAGTAAGTTGGGGCAGAATTTTGAGGAGGACCCTCAAAATTCCGGAGCAAAAGAGGTTGCAATATCTTGAACAACGTCACAGTTGTCGGTTCTTCTAAAAATAAAATCGTTTTGTTTGTTATCTATTATGTATTTACATCATATTTTTATCATATTTTACTAAATCATGCATGGCTACTATCAAATTTCTTTGTTTAGAGATGCTACCCCAATGAAAACAAGCCGAGTAAGACGAGCGCAGTCAACGGGAAGACGAACTAACCTTCCCCCTTGACAAAACTCACAATCTTCCTTTGAATGCAGGCACCCCAAAAACATAAAATCATCGGATACGATTACAAACTCACACTTTTCAGGAATACAATTCTCAGGATCATCACCCATTTTCAAGCGCTACTCGCACGCAACATCCCCAGCAACCACAAGGACAATCAACTATCAGCCATCATCTATCAGCTAAGAGATTTCGTTACTCTTCACCTTTATTTCTGCATTGCATAAGGCTCCCTTTCTTCCTTCTGAGACTAAGCATTGTCTCCATCCTGCATTTTCTTGCATTGCATAAGGCTACCTTTCTACCTTCCGAGACTAAGCACTATCTCCATCCTGCATTTTCTTGCATTGCATAAGGCTACCTTTCTGCCTTCCGAGACTAACCACTGTCTCCATCCTGCATTTTCTTGCATTGCATAAGGCTACCTTTCTGCCTTCCGAGACTAAGCATTGTCTCCATCCTGCATTTTCTTGCATTGCATAAGGCTACCTTTCTGCCTTCTGAGGTTAAGCTCTACCTCCATTTGCATTTCCTGCATTGCATAAGGCTACCTTTCTGCCTTCCGAGGTTAAGCTCTACCTCCATCTGCATTTCTCTGCATTGCATAAGGCTACCTTTCTGCCTTCCGAGGTTAAGATCTACCTCCATCTGCATTTCTCTGCATTGCATAAGGCTACCTTTCTACCTTCCGAGGTTAAGCTCTACCTCCATCTGCATTTCTCTGCATTGCATAAGGCTACCTTTCTGCCTTCCGAGACTAAGCTCTGTCTCCATCCTGTATGGCTGAAATATCGCCACTTTTATTTAAATCCTGCATCGGCTGAAATATCGCCATCGTTATTTTAAATCCTGCATGGCTGAAATATCGCCACTTTTATTTAAATTCTGCATCGGCTGAAATATCGCCATTTTTATTTAAATCCTGCATTGGCTGAAAGATCGCCACTCTCTGCATCTCATGGGCTGAAAGATCGCCACCTTTTGCATTTCATGGGCTGAAAGATCGCCAAAATATCCAAAGGCGTCATTGTTCGGAGGCACTATTTTCATAGCCCGAGAACGCCATGCCATGGCCCGAGGATCCCGCTTTATATTCTGCACATCATTATTCAAAGGCATCATGGTTCGGAGGCACCATCATCATAGCCCGAGAACATCATTTCATAGCCTGCGAATCCTTTATTATGCACTTCACGGCCCAGGACGTCATGGTCTGAGGACGTCATCCTAACCATCCAAAGACAACATTCATGGTCCAACGGGAACTTGCATCACGTTTAAATTCTGCACGATATGCTTGTATTACTCAATTTCAGGTACATCAGCTGGCAACGGCCATTACAGCAGGAGAGATCTCGCTCCGGTTCTCGCAACCCATCAGTCCCTGACCACCCTTCCAAACCTAAATATTGCGTCTGTCTCTTCAAAAACCTCCATCGGCATACTCCGTCGATGTACCCCAAACTACATATGACCTGATTCTTGTAAAACCAGGGATATGTAGGCAACTCAGAAACCAGAGCTCGGTCAAAACCTTTGCAAGTCGTCTCTCTCGGTCAAAATTGGTCATCATATCTTTACCCGACAACTCTTTCATCCTTCCCGGGTAAAGAGGGGCAGCTGTTGATACTCAATTTTTCCCTATGTATTTTATATACTCAAGATGTTCTCAAAATAGTATGTACATGCATATATAAGCATGCCCAAGAGTTTTGGTATCTTTCCCATATTTTAAAGGTTTTTAAAATCAATTTGTTGTCTATTTTAATAGTACAAAATTCAATAATTATTTCCGGACTATCATTTTTTGATGAATAATTTATTTTTATTTCATATTTACACCAAGATATAATTAATGTGATTTTTGCACATTTTTATAAAATTTATTTGGTATTTTAAAGGCTAATTTGCTATAATTACAATTATAGCCTATTTTCCGATTAACAGTATTTTGCAATTACAAAATTGCTCCGAGTACTTTTAATTAATATTTAGATGATCATTAATCAATTTAGTGCTTTTAACTAGTTTTGGTAATTATTTTAACCATTTTTAAAATAAAAAGGGAAGAAATGGCTGTTTAACATTTAGCCTCGTCCATTTCAATTATAACTCCTTTGCAATTTCAATTTTAACCACAATTGAGCCCAATCGCAACCATCCAAAATTTTAAACCGACCCAATCCATAAAAAACCGACCAGATCCCACCTTTTTAATCTCAGCCGTTGATCTAGAAGATCAACGGCTCAGATTGATTATTTCCTTTTTAATTCACAGACGACCCCTAACCCTAATTCATTTTCCTCCTTCAGCCGCCCTTGAACTCCCAAATTCTCTCAAGGCTCCCCGGAACCCTAGCCTCCCCTACCTTGTTCCACCATGTTTTCACCGGCATCCATGGCTTCTCAGGCCATGGACAGCCTATACCCACCTCCTATGGCTCCTGCATGCCTGTTGTTCGAAGGATCGAGGCCAGACCTCGAGGGTCTTCACCTAGGCCTTCACTGATTCGAAGACTCCAGCCATCTCCGGCCTTGCTCCGGCGGCTCTTGGTCTTTTGAGCCTGTTTATGACATTATCCGACCTAGATCGGGTATTTTCGAAGCCTTTCTCATCTCTAGGGTTCATCTGGAACCCTAAATATCGAGGTTCTCTCCGATTATTTTAGATCTGTTACATGTTTGCACTGTTGCTTATGTTTCTTAAACCTTTTTTATCCGATTTTATTTCAAAAAGCACTTCTTTTCGATTAGGGTTTCTGGAAAGTCCTTAAAATGTTTCTGACTCTTCTTTTTCTCTTTTCTTGGTGTGAATCGATCCCTGCTATGTTCTTACTGGCTCTTTTCTGACTCACATGCCTCTCGTGTGTTCTTATATTTGCCTTGTTATGAAATTTATTTATTATGCTCCATTCTATCTCATACTGGTTTTTCACCATGCTCTCTCATGTCTATCTTATGTGTTCCTCTACTGTATTTTCCTACTGAGTTTTGATCCTTTGTTTGCCTTTACCGGAATTCGCCTGGATTCTTTCTAGATGTGTTTCATTGACTGTTTCTTTAAGTTTACACTACCTGAACTCATTTAATTTTCAAGCTTTCTTGAAACTTGTTTCCTGTGCTGGTTCCTATGTTCTACTTGCTATTGTGCTTGTATGCTTCTCATGAGACTCTGAAAAGGTCTCCGAGCTCATCTCGATAGTTTGCCTATTCATCTCTGTATCAAATTCGAGTTTAAAAACCCTAGGATTTGGGGGTTTTCTGTGGCTAAATTTGGTTTTATGTTTGGACAAGGGTTCTACTTTGAAACCTTGAACTCTCAGAACTTCGAGTTTATGAATTGAATTTGAACCTTTTTCTGCGTTTGCGATTTTGAAACCTTTTACTTGACATGTCTATGTGTTTTATACGAGAGCTTCTCTTTCAAAGGTCTTGCCAACTGTTAATTGATTCTGAATTCCTTTAATGTTGCTTATTTGATTGTTACTGATTTTTCCCTAAATTAAAACTTTCCTATTACCTCTTTTCTGACTCGAGCAAGGCTTTCAATGGGATTCCTTACTGGTTATTTTACTGGTTCCCTTTCCTTGTTTTATAAATCAAGTACCACCATGTATTTAACCTTATTTTTCTACCTTGCACGAGGTATTTACATGATTTCCTTCCTTAAATAACTTCTGCCCATTACCGTTTGAATTTGGACTCCTTAATTAAAGGAAGTCTATAGGCTGATTGATTTTAATTGGTACATAGTTCCTTAATTATTACTAAACTATGATTCTTGCCTTATTTGCTACACCTGTTTGCAATTATAAATACCCTGCTCTTTCATTAACACACACACGATTTTAATCATCACAACTCTCTTCTAAAACTTACACTCTTGCTTCTTGATTGCAATTTGGCTTCCCTAAATCTACTGTTTCTTCCTACTTGCTCTTCTGAACTGGTATGTCCTACTTTTGATTCGAGCATCAAAATCCAATGTGTTTACTTATAAGCTTTTATGCCCATGCCTAATTTACTGCTTTATAGAGTTCAGTTTTAAAATGATTACTTATGTTTGGCTATCTGTTACTGCAATGAATCCCTATCCCCATTCCCCTTTATGTGCTTGGGCTGTAGTTTAAGACATGGCAACATACAAAGTTGTTGTCATGGATTAAGACTGGGTCCTTTGGATCCCAACCTCTTTCAATCTCCCATACCCCCATTCCCTTATGTGTATAGAGTTAAGGTATAGCCTGGCAGCCTCTAAATTGCTGTCCATGGCTGAACCTGACCCTCAAAGGGTCCTAACTCTCTAATTTTTAAGCTGACAAGCTGGTCAGGGGTGTGCCAGCAGCCCAGGTGCTAGGCATGACCACCAGCCTGCCCTGGCTCCCCCCCTAATTCCTTTTCATTGCACTTACACTTACTCCTAAGCCCTTAAGTCCTGCCCCCCTCATGTGAGCCTTGCCTTGGGACCTTGAATTTCCTTTGAACTTAGACACTTGAGGGCTGGCCCTTCCACACTGCACTATAATCTGTTCTGCAATAATATTTGGGGTGTAAGCACTGCCTGGAACTCTGAAAAGTTCCTTGGAACTTTGACACATCCCAAATAAGAGAAAGGCTTTGAAAAAAATCCGATCTTGGAAGTTGGTTTATCTCATATTATTAGACTTTGAGTCTGGATTAGGCTGATTAGATGTAGATGTGATCACTGATGTATTATCATTTATTCTTTTGATTCACTTGGTTTGTCATAAGCTTTGTAATGAACCTTGTAATAACTACTGGGGTATAGTGAAAAGGAATGTGATAGAATGTATGCCAAAGGGGTAGATACCATGCCTATAGGGTGTATATTGTCTCAATTCTGCATTTTCACGTCGATACCATGCCTATAGGGTGTATATTTTCTCAATTCTGCATTTTCGCGTAGATACCATGCCTATAGGGTGTATACTTTCTCAATTCTGCATTTTCACGTAGATACCATGCCTATAGGGTGTATATTCTCTCAATTCTGCATTTTCACATAGAAAACATGTCTATAGGATTAATACTTTAAAATATTGCATTCTTCACATAGATACCATGCTCATAGGTTTTCTGCACTTCGCAATATATACTATGTCAATAAATCACTGCTAAAATTCTGCACATCACGTAGATAATATGCCTATAGGATTTTTCATGCATTTTTTCACGTGCATCTGTCATTAGGCAATTCCACTTATAGGACCTAAAATAAACCAATCATATCAATGACCTGCATAGAAGATCTCTGCATAACAAGATTCGTAACATCTAGAAAGCATGCCTATAGGAGTAATCGATTAAAATATAAAATTGCCCACTCATCTTTAAAATCAGTAGTAATTCGTTTAAAGTGCTCGCAGAACTTACGATACTGTAACTTAAATATTTTTTTTTTGCAATCAGTTCGTTCTTCCCCTGTCTTTGAACTAATAGATATCATGCATATAGACCCTGTTTAACGCAGGTAGATAGTTAGATAATTAATCAATCGTCAGTTTTTCTGCATCTACATCTAAGCAGGACTAATTCGGACTCCCTATCTGGAAAATATGTGGTAGATCAATTCTTCCTACGTTAATTTTAATCAAGGACCTAAATAGTATGTGTAAGACATGCTAAACAATTCATTTCTCTAAATGAGGAGGCCTACTTGAGCCTTTAATTGATTTATCTCCCCATTAAGTGTATTATGTATTTTTGATTGTCGCCTTAGAATTTTATCCTTTTAAACCTCTGAAAAGCCAAGCTTCCTCCCTTTAGGATTAGTAGTCCTAAAAGCCTCCAGGACTGATTGGTGAGACGGGTAATAACACGCTGTAGGTAGCGATACCATTCCGCGATTAATACCTTAACGGGGTGGGAAGGGTAGACATGGAGATGATGATCACACGATAACACTATGCGTACGATTGGTTACCGGTGTTGTGTGGATGATCCATGTGATTTATAAACCTAGGACCCCTTTCCTTATGTTACTTTGTTTAGTATCAATAAGTTTTGTCTTTTCAATTACCCAAAACTCCCCTTTAATTTTTTCACTGCATTATTCCTTTTCCTTCTAACTTTTTCTTCTTTGTTTATTCAATGTCTTGACTAATTCTTGCACTTAGACTCTCCCTCAAACAAATTATAGATTCCAACATGCTTGTTTGCAACCCTTATGTGTAAATTTATTTCTATACTTGTTTACATTAAAGTCACAACACAACATGGCCGGGAACCACACTAGTGGATCTTGAGGGGTGCCTAACACCTTCCCCTCGAGATAATTTCTAGCCCTTACCCAAACTCTGGTTTTCCAATTCAAAACCCTTAGTGTCCTAATGCACTTAATCATTAGGTGGCGACTCTTCAATTCCAAAACCCAATCCCCAAACGGGAATAGAGTTGTCTTCCCAAATGTCGTAAACCTGATTTAGCTTTAGAAAAAGGGGGCGTCAATAGCTTGTTGCCTGAGCAGCTCGTACTGGGTAAGATAGGATTATTGGATCTAGGATCAGTGCGATCGGATTATATGAAGTATATCAAAGAGCAAATACCATTATTTGGTTCAGAATGAGGTAATGGTTTTTGTCAGGAGTATAGACTCAACGATTGTTGACTCGGCAGTTGGTTATAAATTTCTACACATCTCTTCCGTGGCGGCGGCATTGCGAGAGTTGGAACATGACTTATATATGTCATGGGGTGCTTTGTCAGCATCAGATTCGGGAAATGTCGGCTATTATGATCAGAGAATGTTAAATGGTCTTGTGAATGATGTGGTGCATGGTGTGAATTCAGCAAGGGTGTGCAGTCATGTTCTTGTACAACGTGTTATGATTGATACGACATTCACATGTTGAAAGCAGACCTGGCAGAGAATTCCGGATGTTGGAACTGGGCTCTAAGGCTTATTTGCCTAAATGAAAGAGGATATCTTCAGATTTGATCGAGCTAATATGCTCAACTGAGCTGTGGTAGCACGGGTAGGTGCACGAGGTGTTAAACAGTAATTTCAGACTACTCTAGCAAAATTCTCAGCACGTTCGAGGACGAACGTATGTTTCAGTGGGAGAGAATGTAACGACCGAACCGGTCATTTCGAGCTCTAGCATGTCCTTCGGCAGTTTGAGGCCATGAGTAGCTTCACTTCAGGCATTAAGACTTGCATGCATGGTCGGAATAGAATTTTGGGAAGTTCGGAGTTAATTTGGAAAGAAAATTCTCATTACAGAAGCTTTAAGTTGAAAGAATTGACTAAGGATTGATTGTTGAGTAAACGACCTCGAAATCGGGATTTGAAGGTTCCATCAGGTTCGTATGATCATTTTGGACTTGGGCGTATGTCCGGATCGGGTTTTGGATGACCCATGAGCATTTCGGTGCCTATTGTGGAAGTTGGCATTTTGGAAGAATTTCTTAAATTTGGGTTGAAGTGCATTTCAATGTTATCGATGTCCGTTTGGGATTTTGAGTATGGGAATAGCTCCGTATGGTGATTCTGGTATTGGGAGCGCGTCCGGAAGTGGACTCGGAGGTCCGTAGGTCATTTTGGGTCATTTGGCGAAAGTTAGAAATTTGAAGGTTTTTGAGTGTTAGAAATTTGAAGGTTTTTGAGAAGTTTGACTAGAAGTGGACTTTTTGATATCGGGTTTGGATTCCAATTCCAGAAGTTGGAGTAGGGTCGTAATGTCGAATGTGACTTGTGTGCAAAATTTGAGGTCAATCGGACGTGATTTGATAACTTTTGACATCGAATGTAGAAGTTTGAAGTTCTAAAGTTCATTAAGCTTGAATTGGGGTGCGATTCATGATCTCGATGTTGGTGATGTGATTTAAGGCCTCGAGCAGGTCCGTGTTATGTTTTGGGGCTGGTTTGTGTGATTGGACGGGCTCCCGGGGGCCTCAGGTGTGTTTCGGGGTGGTTTCAGATCATTTCGGGCTATTTTGCAATAGTTGATGCTATTGTCTGGCGTTGTTCTTCGCGTTCGCGAGGATCCTCTCGCTCGCGAAGAAGGATTTTGCTTCATGGACTTTGTTCTCTACGTTCGCGAAGAGATCCTCGCGTTCGCGAAGAAGGAAGTGTCTGTTTCACAGTTCTGACTGCGGAGGCTCATATCTCGCAATCTATAAGGAATTTGGAGATGATCCATAAACGAAAGTTGTAGCCCTTTGTGTCTAGTTTTCAGAAAGGCAAACCATTTAGCATTTGGATTTGCTTAGAAAAGGTTATGGTTGGTACACTACAGGCTGTTCAGGAAGATGAAGAAGAAATTTGTGTTGCACATGGATGACTTTTGAGGCCTATATCTAGAAATCTATAAGGAATTGGGAGATGACCAAAACATGGAAGTTGTAGATCCTTGTGTCTAGTTTTCAAAAAGTTAAACCATTTGTTATTTGGAATTTATTACAATAAGTTATGGCCATTATACTAGAGGCTGTCGGAGAAGAGTTTGGGAATGACTTCGAGAATTCATCGCGGACGCGATGGTAGGTCCGCGAACGCGAAGAAGGGTTGCCCGGCGGTGTATATGTTTGCAAAAATGGGCTTGCTCATTTAATCTCATTTTCTCCATGGGAGACGACCTCAGAGCGATTTTTGAGCTTCATCTTCATCATCTATGTCAAGGTAAGTATTTCCACCTATTGCAAGTTAATTACTTTGATTATATCTAGATTTTAACAAGGAAAACCATGGGAAATTAGTGGAAATTCGGGGTTTTGAAGAAAAACCTAGAAATTTATATTTTTAGATTTTGACCATGAAATTGGACATGGAACTTAGAATAAATTATATATTTGAGTTCGTGGTGTTATGGGTAAAGTTTATCTTCGAAAAATTTCGAAATCCGGGCACGTGGGCCCGAGGATGATTTTATCGACTTTTCAAGCGGAGTTGGAAATTGTTGTAAATAGGATTATAATGGGTATTTGAGTATATAGTAATGGGTTTGCATAATTATTGACTAGTTTTGGAGCGTTGGGCATCGGTTTGAGTCGTTGGAAGGGCTTGGGAGACGCTTATGGAACTTCGGAGCGAGGTAAGTCTCCTTTCTTACCTTGTAAAAGAGAATTATCCCCATAGGTGAAATAATTAGATATGTACTTCTATTTGTGGGGGCTACGTACGCACGAGGTGACGAGGGTCCGTGCATAGCTACTATTATGCTTAAGTCCGGGTAGTCTAGGACCCGAAAACATGCTATACTTGAAATATTTGTAACCTTATTGACAATTTAAATTGCTTAAATCACATCGAATTGGTAAATGAATTTCTAAAGAAATTAAACATCATTTTCTTGACCGTTAAGGAGAAGTTGCCATTTCTTTGGGTCATTATTTCCCTGATGAATTCTTGATTGACTATTTGATGTGTTTATTTATATTTGACCGCGTCGCATGTATGATTCGCGAGCGGGGAAATAGATGCATCTACGGTTCGCTCCATTGGACCCTTTGGCAGTTCACAATTTAAATATTATGTTGGATCGGGCAGTACGACCTTGGCATGATTTGCGCATGCTTGCATTGCTTGCCTTGAAATTATAAATAATGATATTGCCTTCCTGGCCTGAGATAAATTGATAATTGAGGAAATATGAACTTTGAGATCTCTTATTATCAAAAGGATTGTTTACTTGCTACATGATTCCCTTGAGTTTACTGTAGTTTTTAATAAATTCACGATTGATTATTTTATTGGACCACTAGTAAATGTCAAAGTCGACCTCTCGTTACTACTTATTCGAGGTTAGACTTGATACTTACTAGGTACACGTTATTTTCGTACTCATACTACACTTGCTGTGCATTTTTGTTGCATAGGCACATGTATGTCTAGTGGCCTCATTGGGCGCAATGACATGGTTGATACGAAGTCTTACGTGAGCTACATCTCTCGGGACGACCCACAACCAGCAGAGTCTCCTTCAAAGTATTGTACTTTCTTTTCTATCCAATTTGTATTCCGGACAGTTATTGTATTACATTTTATTTCCTTGAAATTTCTCATGCACATGTGACACCGGGTCCTGGGATGATTATGGGATTATTTAGTATTTAAATTTGTTAAAATGAGGAATTTACTTAATTGGTGTTGGCTTGCCTGACAACTGGTGTCCGACGCCATCACGACCCTTAATGGATTTTGAGTCGTGACAGGTAAATCACTGGGCAGATTTCCATTGTCCATTTTAACTCCATTTTGACTCGTTTTCACTTGGTTTTTTCACCATCACTTCTATATCACATACAACCTGTAAAATAGAAGTAAATGGCATTAAACACACGATTTGATCAACCAAACATAACAAAAATCTAAATTTAAAGACGAGATATGTTGGTAAATACCCACTTATCAAACCTCCAAACTTAAACTATTGCTTGTCCTCTAGCAATTCAACAACTAAGGACATCCTTCAATAAAATCATCAATTAAGCTCAATGACATACCAAACATCATTTCAAGTCAAAAAGGTTCAAATTAAACACAATCTAGTGACTTCGGCTGGTACCAACAATTAATCCAAAGCATATGAATCACCAACTAATTTTCACAAATTTCATTTCAATTCAAGTGCTCAAACACCACATTTTTCAAAGTAGCAACCAAGTCATGACACTAAAGCTTCAAAATTTGCCTCGTTATCACAAAGAATTTTTTTTTGTTCATTCCTCCCAATTGGAAATTGGATTAAGTTCACAACTCAAAATTTCATGTGCCCTCACACTAATGAGAGAATCCCAACTTATAAATTTTGCAATTTAAACACAAATGGGATATCAAATGGAAAGAATTAACTCCCACTCTCACAAAGATATTCAAATGCACAAAAGTAGTACCATAGGCTTGCCCTTCATGTATTTCTCCACTAATGGTAGACGCACTTGGTTCAAAATCAAGTAGGACTTAAAGGATTTTAACGTAGGTTTTTGGTTAAGGTATGGACAATTTGGATAAGAGTGATTCAAAACCTCCCTAAACACTACAATTTGCAACAATTAAAACACACTTCCTTCAAAAACATTTTCCAACCTTTCTTCACTATTCGTTCCACACCTATTCTTCCCTTTATTCACAACTCCTTATTTTTCCTTCTTTTTTTAATATTACCTTTCACCTTTTAAGCAACTTCCACATCACAACTTTTCCAACCTTCACCGCAAACTTAGGCTTTTAGCCTATGTTTACACTTTTAAAGTACTTAGGGAGGTAGTGTGCCAAAAGCTAGATCAATAAAGAACAAAGGGTTAAAGCTTGTAACATGGTTGCCAAAGAAAAAGTTTAAAGGCTCAAAAGGGGTTGACTAGGGAAAATATGCAAGGATAGGAAATTTAAGGCACAATAACGGTCCAAGGAAGGCCTAACATCATTTTTTAAACCAAGTTAGTATAGGATTTCGCCTTGAAGCACATTCCGGGCAAGTTTTAGACTACAAATAATGCAAAATAACTCATAACAAATCTCACCACACATGGCACATGCAAACTCGAGTGACATATAAATTCAAAATCAAATTAAAACCAATGAACCCAAAGAAAATCACATATAGCCTAAAGGCTATTTGATGAATCAAAGAGCAAAAAATACAACCTAAAAGTCACAAAAAGGATTATTATTTCAATTATTTTTTATTTTAAAGCTCAAAACTTCATATGCCAAAGTTTAAATTATGTTGGTACCAAACAAGCCACACGTTGGTTTATGGACACAAGATCACACCCAAAAACTAATTTATTCACTACTAGCTACTAAACTAACAAAAAGTAAAATAAATTATTTACCTAAAAAAAACTAAACAAGACTAATCCCTTAAGAAAGTTGTCACGCCATCCATCATAGGGAAAAGTCACCCGGTTCGAAACAAATTATTTTCTTGGAAAAGAACCGTGGCATAAAGAAAAACCAAGGATTTTAATTCATACTACTACAAATAAATAAAGTAGCAAAATAAGTAAATAAATAATAAAAAAAAACTAATGCTATCATGCTAGAATTAAACTTCAATTCATTATTAATAAACTAAAACATCGACCAATCTACACAAGTTATTATAAAAAATGTTCATGCTCCGCATACATCTATCATATATAAATGAGTCACCCCCAACCTACATTGTTGCACTGTACTCAATGCAACTAATCAAAACAAGAGAAAATGAAGGAGATGCTCCTCGAAAGTGCATCAGTCGGAGCTGGAGGTGGTTGATAATTTGAGCTCCATATCCTCATCATCATTGTCCTCTGATTCATGTGAGCCACATCTTGTGCATCATCTTGGACATAAATTTGCTTTTCTTTTTCTCATGCTCCCTGAACTTCCTCTGCCTCTTCTCAATCTTCCCTTGCCGGCGGCTCATATTCTCCAACCTGGTGTTCAAGGCCTCCACCTTGCCCGTGATTGCTTTTTGCTCTTTTTGACCACATCATCCATGGATAGTGAGGCAACAACGCCAGTAGATGTGCTAGCCCCAGGTGGGCCAGTAGGAAGGCTAGCTATAAGCTGCCTAATATGCGCATCTACTCCATGTATCTGACTGGATAAGTGGCGCATAGTGTGAGGGCCGGATTGGAGTGGTCCCATGGGATCAAATGACCCTGGTGCAGGTGCAAAAGATCCGGAGGGATCAATGGTGGCCTTAGAGAACTGCCTAACTGAAGAGGATGCAACATCAATCCTCCTCTTTTTCTACTTGTCACTGGGTCCCCTTTTCAACAAAGGATGGATCATTGGATTTCCCGGACCTTTCTCAACATCATTTGGGAGTTTAAGCACCCCAAAATCATAGCATAGTCGATTGATCAAGGATGGAAAGAATAGGCTCTAGGACCTCCCATGAGTGGCTTCCTCAATTTCTCGAACAATGTGCTCCCCCCATGTTCATATGTAGTCCATCCATGATAGCAGCAATTATCAGTGCCCTCTCTGGTGTCACATCAGTGTCATTTGTAGAGGGCATGACTCTTGCACAGATAATATAGAGCCATGTCTTTGCCTCATCCGTGAAATCATGAGAATCAACTCCCTTGTGCACTGTCATCCACTTCGGGGTAACCCCATCATGTATTTTGTCCACTAACCACTGGTTTCCTCCTGCTTTAGCTCTGTCTCTGTAGACTTCATTATCGGCATTGGGAAGGCTAGAAATTTCGTTGATTATCTCAGGGTTGAAATGGACTTGCACGCCCCGCACAGTAGTAACTATGGTACCTTGGAAGTTGGTCCTCAAGGCGTTTGCATAAAATTCCAAAACTACTATGTGGTTGGCATCATTTGGTTGCTCGGCGAAACAAATCACCTGCTTTCAACGAATCGTGTGTAGAAGCCGGGAATTTTAGCTTCAACCTTTTCCATGTTTATGCCTCTTTCCCAGATGATGGTCTTTGACAAGAGTTCATCATATTTCCGCTCACATGCTGCAGATAGAAACTGGACATGATCAAAGGGTTCCTCTTGTTCAGCTTCGAAGACATGTTCTTGCTCAATTTCATTGTGTACCGGATCCATTTTATGCCCAAAGTACCTAGAAAATAGACCAAAAGTGTTAAAAGCTCATATAAACACTTAAAAAAATGTATTAGGAAGTATTTAGGCCAAAGAAATGGGCGAAAAAGGTTCTGGGCAGAGCTGTGCGAAGCTACTATTTTTAGCAATTTTTGGGATTGCCAGTGATTGCTCTTCAGGTTCGTGAGTAGATCAACGCGTTCGCAAAGAGAAAATTATTTTTCCCAGATATAGACCTTCACATTCGCGAGCAGACCATCGCGTTCGCGAAGGTCAAACAGTTTTTGCCTCAGAGATTTGCCTTCGCGTTCGCAAGAAGACCCTCACGTTCGTGAAGGTCATCTTCCTCGCCCAGACCCAATTTTCTTTCACGCATTTTTTCAAACATTGTGTGTGCCCTCTTTTCCTTCTCGTTTTTCAATTAACTTTGGCACACATCTTGCCCAAATTTTATACTAACAATCACACACTTTCACTCAACCAACCTCACCCAGTAAGCACAACAAATTTCACACACAAATTTGACATCAAGACTCCAAATTTTGAACCCTAAGCACAAATCAACCATGGTTGCTCTTCTATTGTTTCACACCAAGAAAGAGAAGAAAGATTTAAGAGGCAAGAGAGGAAATTACATACCTTGAGAGTGGCAAGGGAGAATCACAATGGGCTTGAAGAATATGGGAGTTTGATTTTTTTATTTTGGGATTTAAGGAGTAGGAACTGTTCTTGAGCCAAAAGGGGATTAAACGTCCCTTTCCAGTGTTTAGACATTAAATCTTACCTGATGAATCGCGTTCGCGAGAGCAGATACGCTTACGCGAAGGGTAAATCTGGCCAACTTGTCGCGAACGTGAGTTAGTCCACGCGAACGCGAAGCTTTAGAAAAGGCCAATCATCGCAAATGCGAAGCTCTGTTTCTGCAATTTCCAGCAGCTACTGGTTTGGATTGCCCGGACCATGCAACATGCTCAAAACTACTCCAAAAACTGTGAAACTTGGCAGATTAGTCAACAACATTATACTAAGCTATTCTAAAAAAGTAAATTTCAAAAAAGACTAAGAATTTTAAAAATCGATGGGTTGCCTCCCACCAAGCGCCGCATTTAACGTCGTGGCATGACACGGATCAATTTTACCACTTTTCTCGCCACTTGGACGATATGAACTGGACACCTAACTTGGAATCAAGCTTGTAACCACGAGCGGTGGGGGGTGGTAAGTATATGATCGAGCCAAGCATTAATTTCTTCATTTTGCATTTCTTGGTCTTCATGTGAGGGATGTCATTTTGCCTTCTTGTTGCCTCAAATTGTAAGATGTATGACCTTTGCCTTTCCTCCTCGTAGTCCCTCATTGAATCTTGTAGTTCAATTCCCATATCACCACACAATTCCAATGTTGAGAAATGCTTGGAATGTGACATCAAACCTTCAAATTTCAATTCTTCCCGAATTTTGACATCCTCTTTTTCCCCCGGACTAGAGTCAATCTCAACCATATTTTCATTTACACCGGTTGACTCTAATTCCATTTTTTTCTTGGCATCACTAACACTCATGGAGTTGGTTGGCGGATGTTCAATTCTTGATTGCTCAAAATAAAGCTCACTTTCTTCCTCGAAATCGGACTCTTCTTGATCTCTTTCCACACTCTCAAGTTGGTGGGCATAGTGAGCCTCAACCAATATTTTCATTTGATTTTTCAAAGTGCGGATATCCTCATCATTTTGAGTCAAGACTAGCTTCAAGTCCTCGAGTGCAAAGTTGTGCTTCTCCTCATTTTCAAGAATGGCCTCCAACATGAGCATCATCTTCTCATTTTGAGCATTTGCGAGTTCTTCTTGGTTTGGATCAAATGCCAAGGAAGGATTTTCGGCTTCAACCTCAAAAGAAGATTCTTGACTATCATTAATATGCGAGGCTTTTTGGACCTCTAAAGCTTCAAGCATTTCTCCCATTTGTGAGTGCGACCTTTCAAGCGCCAAGTCATTTTGGAGACTATTTTCCAAAAGCTCCTCCAAGGCATTTTGCTCTTTGTTTCCTCCTTCAAGTAAGCATTCTAACATTAGCTTGAACTCTCCATTTTGACCGTGCTCAATTTCTTCCACCTACATATCCCTATGAATTTCATCACAAAAAGTAGAATCATAATAGTGGGCACTGGGGAAGGGAATGACAAATAAGCACTCTACTCCCAATGACCATTTTGACGACCATACTTATCACAAATACTCCACTCATGGGTTTGAGATTGTGCGCTCAATCCACCCCGGGAGAATTTAAATAATTTTGCCACGAGTGTGGTTCTCCACAATAAGGACAAGGTCATCAAAGTATGAACAACTACCATCCGACCGATTTTCATTATATGATGCCATTTTTCAAAACTAAGAAAATAAATAAGAAACAAACAAGAAAAATAGACCAAGGTAAAAAAAATAATTACACAAATATTCACAAGTTTGGACCAAAGCACTTATGCTTATTTCTCAAACAACCTAAATTACGCCAAATTGTTACCTGGAAACGACGCCAATTTTTATGACGTCCAAATCCACTACTAAAAAGTAAATGGACACGGTCGCATGTAATATAATTTACCCAACTATAAATCGGGGTCGAGTCCCACAGAGAACAATATGTAGGCGATTAGGAATATAAGAGAATTATCACTTGTTATGCAATGCCAAACACTTAGAATTGTTTTGAGAAAATATTTATACCTAAATACAAAAATGTAAACTAACCTAGAAAGCAAGTAAATTGATCAATGGCTACAAGTATGGATACACGGGGAATTATCCTCAAGTAACGATCCAATGTATTTCACCATTTAACAAATATGAGTGAGTTTATATTAATTAGCCATGGGTAATAATTCTATATTAGCTTCTTCCAAAGACTAACAAGACTTCCTAATTGAATTATCCCTAAAACAATTAGGAGATTAAGCACACCCGATTATGGCTAAAAGTAGTTCAATCATATCCCTAGGTAGAATCTATAAAATGAGGGTTAAAGCCTCAAGTTCTTGTTAATTAATCTTTCCCAACCCCAAATAATCTTTCCCAAATTAATTCAAAGTTAATGGGCGAGTCCTAGGGTTAGCTAATCTCTTTGGAAACATTAAAGAACAAGAATAATTAAAGAAGCAATAACTCACTTCATAAAAGATAAAAAGTCATTCAATGCATAAGCACAACAAGATATTTAATCCACACTTTAAACATAAATATTTTCATAAACAAGATTCAAGTGTTGGATAAAATACTACACACTTAGATATACAATACAAAGCAAGAAAATGAAGAAATGAACATAAATGGGTAAGAAATTCTCAACCAAAAGCTTCAAATCTTCAAGACCCAAAGTGTATGTGCAAGAACCCTAGATCCAAAACTTGTTCTCTTCTCTCAAAATAGGTTCAAGACTGCTCAAAGATGTCCAAATCGTTGGGGTCAAAATTGTGAAATTCCAAAACTGCCCAGTTTTTTCGCACAGTTTCTTCTTCGGGTTCGCGACTACACCTTCATGTTCCCGAAGGTTTGTTCCTTCAGCTTCGCATTTGCGGTTGTCCCTTCACATTCGCGAAGGTTTGAGTTTTGCTGCTTCGCATTCGCGAAGGTCTGGCTTTCTGGTTCTTCGCATTACCTTCGCGTTCGCGAAGGGTAAACCAGTGGGCAGATTTCCATTGTCCATTTTAGCTCCTTTTTGAATCGTTTTCACTTGGTTTCTTCACCATCAATTCTAAATCACGTACAACCTGTAAAATAGAAGTAAATGATATTAAACACACAATTTTATGAGCCAAACATAGCAAATATCTAATTTAAAGACGAGATAAGTTGGTAAAATACCCACTTATCACTGTACATTTATCTCCCTGCTACCTCCTCTTGTTCTCTGGTACTTATGACCAGGAATCGTATCTTTAAAGAGCTTGGTGTTGTCATTCTACCATGGTTCACCTCATGGTGGTAATTTATTTCAACTTTAAAATTTCGAGTTCATGTCTTTTTGTACTTCTTAAACTATAGTAGACCACGTATGCACTTCAAAAGATCTATTCATTATGTTACTACAGGTCATAATACAGACAGTAAACTACCAGTTTTTTCTTATCGTCTTCATCATTTAGAGGATATTCATTGATAGGAGCCACAAAATACTCACTACAACTACCATAGGTTTTACTCTGACCCCTGTACATAACTTATTAGCCTCATTTTTTGGAAAAAAATTTTGATCTCAACTTAGGGACGCAAATCCTGATATGTATTTCTTCTGCCTAATCTCTTCATGTTAACAGTGGCCTATACCATGAATGGCCTTCTTAGTATCTAAATTAAATCTGGACATAGCTTAGGGGTATAGTCTTTCATCGTGTTGCTTCTGACCTTACTAGCATCAACTCCTCATGAGTTTCATGACAACTCTGACCTTATTGAAGACATCATCACCTCATCTGTTCAGTACACATTCTTTGGCACACTTATGATAGCTCTAATTTGTTACAGTCTTAAATTAGGTTATCTCAGTATTACCTCATTCTCCCTTTTGGGATACACTTTTTGTTTGGTCAGTTCTCGACGTAGCCTTCATTCTACCTTAAAGTCAATTAGCACCGTAAATCACCTCATTTATAGACGACAATGTCTGACTAGCTTTTCTTCTTAAAGTATCTAATCAAATCAGCATGTTAATCATTCTATTGATCGAGGGAAATAGGAGTCTGATTCTCACTTTAAGCTTTAATGCACGATCTAGAGTAATGTTATAACGATCCGACTAGTCATTTTGAGCATTTGCACTTCGCTCGGTAGTTTGGGGGCACGAGTAGCTCTCTATGATGTATTAGGACTTGTGCGCAATATTTGAGTTCATTCCGAGTTTATTTGATAGTTTCGGCGTGAGTTTTGGAAGTCAAAAGTTTGAAAGTTCATTAAGTTAGATTTGAGGTGCGTTTCGTCATTTTGATGTTATTAAACGTGATTTGAGGCCTCGAGTGGGTCCGTATTATATTATGGGACTTGTTAGTATGTTCGTACGGGGTGACAAGGGGTTCGGGTGAGTTTCGGATAGGTTTGGGATTTGTTGCGCTCGTTTTTCTTATGTTTCGACGTCGTTTCTTCAAGTATAAATGGTACCACATTACGCAAATGAGCTCCAATGTGTACTTTGACTGAAGCATTAGATCCGTATTGTAATTACGGAGGCATAGCAAAAAGAATCATCGAATTTGGACAGCGTATGAATATTTTATGGTTATTTTACTAAGAATTGGGTTGCTAGATATTTTTCCAGATTAATTACGAAATTGCCAATACTTTGTATTTAAAAATCTGCACTATTTCCCAATATTGAAACCAACATATCTCCTTCATTATAAGGTCAAATGGAGTGATTCAAAAGCCTATCTTGACTGAAATTTCACAAGAAATCCATTAGAGGCATCAAAAGCAAGTTTCAGGATCATTTGGCATGCAAAACGAGGCAGAACAACTGGGTAAAATTACTTAATATGGAAGGTTTGTTCATTTGGTCATATTTTGAGTTGGGAAGCTCGGATTTGGATAATTTTTGGAGGTGATTCTCACCATATGGATTGGGGTAAGTTTTCTATACTTGATTTTGATTATATTTCATGAATCCATCTTCGTTTTTGGTATTTGATTGATGATTTCAAAGTGAAATTTGGGGATTTTGTCTAAAATTTTATAAAGTGAATTTTGGAGTTTTGAACACCGATTTGGAGTCGGATTTGAGTGAAACTAGTATGATTGGACTCGTAATTGAATGGGTTGTAGGATATAAATTTTGTCGGTTTCCGAGATGCGGGCTCGAGTTGGGCTTTTTGGCCGATTTTGGGCTTTTGATTAAAGATTTGACCTGTTTCGATTGGGATTGGTTCCTTTAGCATTTTTTGATGTATTTAATTTTTCTTTTGGTTAGTTTAGAGCCGTTTGGAGGTGAACGCTCGTGATGGCATTTTTGGAGCATCGCTAGGCATGCTCGGTAGTGGAATCAGCTTGTTCAAGATAAGTAACTCTTCTAAACTTAGTGCTGAGGGTATGAAACCCCAAATATTGTGTTGTGTGATTGGTATTGAGGTGACTCACATGCTAGGTGAAAGGTGTGTGGGCGTGCATCCTGTGAGTTGTGACTCCGTTGTTTTCCCTGGCACTGTTTAGTGACCCTAGTTTGTTGATATCTCTGCTTTCACCGCGTGATTAATTAATTGAGCTGTCAATCATGCTAGATATCATGTTTAGGCTTTATGCTGATATTGTTAGGACCCATAGTGTTCGTTTCTTGCTGTCACCTCACTGATTTCATTGTTATTTCATACTAAGTCATATTCATGCATTCATATCATATCTCAGTCTCAGTTGTTATTTATTGATACATCATATCATTGTTTTCAGGCTAGTTTCATGACATTGATAGCCCGAGAGACTGGAGAGATTGATGACTGAGTGAGGCCGAGGGCCTAATGGGTACACACTGAGTGCGAGTGCCGAGTGCCGGGTGCCGAGTGATTGGGAGGATTGAGTGACTGTGAGGACTGAGTAGTTGTGAGGACTGAGTGACTGTGAGGACTAAGTAATTGTGAGGACTGAGTGACTGGGAGGACTGAGTGAATTGATAATCTGAGAGTATACACGTGGTTTTATTACCGAGTCGCATTGTATTTGACATGCACATAACATACATGCATAGAGATGCATTTTCCTCATGTTGTACGGTATCACGTCATTCATGACTTGTTTTACACAAATTGATATGTGGGCATAGAGAGGTATTTCACACATGCTATCTGGAAAGAAAATGAAACATCATATTTACTGTTGAAAGGATTTTTGGAAAAACTCACAGTTTTTAAACTTACTCGTATTTTCAACGATTTCAGTAAAAGAGTTGGGTTTCAATGATATACTTGAAAGGCGGAAATATTTTTGAAAAAAGCTCTGAAAAAGCTGAGCATTTTATTTCTGAGTTACTTCTTTATTTAATTTTCTTATGTTGTTATGAACTGATGTTGGCTATTGATGTTGGGCCTGACCTTTGTTCAAGCTCGTCACTACTTCAACCTAGGGTTAGATTTGTTAGTTATTGAGTACATGGGGTCGGTTGTACTCATACTACACTTCCTGCACATTGCATGCAGATTCCGGATGCCGATGTTGCTGTGTTCGATGGTTGCTGGATTAGAAGATGTACCTGCGTTCCGGTTGTAGCTGCCTCTTGTTCATGGTAGTCGTAGATTATAAAACTCCGTTTATGTACTTTTCAAACAGAAGATGTACTTAATTCATATCAGCTTTGTAAACTCTATTCTTAGAAGCTCAAGATTTGTACTACCAGTCCTTGGGGAAAAGTAATAGATCCATATAATTTATTTTGTTTAATTGACTTGTCAACATTATTGGAATTGGATAGTTATTAGTTGGCCTACCTAGCGGGTTGGGTTATGTGCCATCACGACTAGTGGATTTTGGGACGTACAAATAAGGAAGAGGGGAAAACATTTCTTAAATGTCTGTAGACCTTCGTTTATAGAAGTGGGACCCTCATAATGATAAACGAAACTCTACTGACACGACTTCGTGGACCCGTAGGACTCTTTAAATCTGCTGCTCTGATACCAAGTTTGTCACGATCTGATTTCTAACCAAGTCGTAACTGGCACTCGTTGCCCTAATTTGACCGAGCAAACCATCTTGGCTTCTCTATTCTGTTCTATTTCTGTTATGCACCTCAACACAATTCGATATGATTTAAAGTAAATACTTTTAGGAATATTCAAATGGAATAATATTCTGAAAAGAAATGCATTCTATTATTTTGAATACATTGAAAAGAAAATGTAATGCAAAGTGGACACCCATGACTCTGTTTATAAAGCCTCTAAAAAATACTGAAATAATGATAAAATTCTAGAATCAATGAACTCCATGAACTAAAATGGAGCTCACCAAATCTTCTGGTAATGGGAGGAGAATATCCTAGATCGTAGCCTGCTTACCTACAAAATCTCTGCCTACATTGACATAGGTCAATGTAGGTTCCCATGAAGAGAACGTCAATACACCATATCGGTACTCAGTAAGTAAAGCAATCCTCCCACTAAAGCTGGAACCAGAGTCTGAAAGAAGTATGTATGCATGATAAAGAAAATTCTAAAAGCTTCTGATAAAGAGTTGAACAGACAACACATATATCTATTGTAAAATTTTTCTTGATGTCGTTCATGAAAATTCTCTCTTTTCTGAAAAAAATACAAAATTCAAATAGATAATAATATAAACTTTCTCGGAACAATCCTTGTAAATTTTTTAAAGCATTTTCTTTTCTGGAGAGTTCCATTGATTCTGATATTCTTTCTGATTCTGATTCTGAAAATGTCACCATATGATCGGTATGGTGGATGATCCCAGCCTGATCACCTGGACCATATTCCTGTGGTGCCTAACAGTTCAAGGTTCTAGCATGCTTGCGTTCTTGTGCCTTACCAGGACACTTCTTTCATAATACCCGAACCAATGGTATACTAGTCTCCTACTCTGGCACGAGTAATTTTGGGGTAACATAAACCACTATAAGCTATGAACCCTTCTCAAAGATCTAAGGAAACTTCCAAAATATTCTTTTGAGTAATTCTTGCATCACAGAATTCAAAATAATGATATAACTTCATAGCTCTCATCAAACAATTCCATAAAATCATGTAAAAGAAATTTTCAGTATAGTCTATACATTAGAAAAACATATGCAAGTCATGAATGCATGAAACATGATTTAGGGAACAATAGACTATTATTGAGTCATTAACCATGATAATCATTTAAGATCTTTTCTACAATTCTAATGGATAATGTGAGTCCACTCGTTCCATTCAGAACCCACATTAACACCCTATACAATCTAACAACAACATATGGCATGATCTTTGTGAGAAGACAACTTTTGTAAACGCATTGTCTCTACTCACCTTGATATCTTGCTTTTGAATACCTTCGTTCGCTCCAATCCAATGGGTTCAACTCACCAAACAAATCTATACATAATTAATTTAAGAATCAATACTAGAAGTTCCAAGATTTCCAAAATATAGAAACTCTAGATTTGATTCTTCTCTCCTTTTATGGTTCATCATTAATTTAAGTTCTTATAGTAATTTATAGGAGTAAATATCAACCATAAAACTCTTTATCAATCATGGTTGAAAGCGGTTACGATACTTACCTTGAATAGTAAAACCCTAGGTAAGTGGAGAGACCTTGTTCTTGAGTTCTTGTTATGAATCTACCGATTTTGAGATGGAATATTGTTAGAATTGATGTTTGGAAGTAGTATTCTAACATTAATCGCATTGGAAACTCACCTTAGGTAGTATGAGAACCCTTGGATGACTTGAGGATGAGAGGGGAGGTTTAATCTTTAAAGAATGAGGCCATTTTCTATCTCCCCGTCCCTTTTGTTTCAATTTCACGCCTTCGATGTCACAGTCCGCGCCTAGAGCCACCTAAAATGCCGCAAAAGTTTTACTTATGATTTTGGCCTTTTGTTTCGCGCCTGGCGCCCCCTTGGGCACCCAAAACACGGCCTATTTTTTTTTTTTGATAAGATAGTGTTCAGTAAAATGCCTATAACGTTTCATATGAACATATACATGATAAACGGTTTGAAGTGTTAGAAACTAGACTTCAAGGGCTTTCTTTTAATATATGGCTAAAATCTCAATTAATTATATATTGGTAGATATGATCATTTAAACTTAGGTCATGTACGGCTAAGGTCATTTCTATCCCCTAAATAACTCCAATGGATTCCAATTTACTCCTCTCCTCATATAACAATCCATTCAACCTTCTAAGCATAAGATTTATGTATTTTATGCCTTCATATCTTTTCTCACATATTTGTTCCCACTTAGAGCTTGAGAGAGAACATAACACTTGGAATTTTTTTTCTTTTTCGGGGGCTTTACAACAAACATCATCAACCACCACCTTTTCCTCATTCCTAGATATGGCAAACTCCTACATTTAGCAAAATTAAACATTTTTTGTGACTTTTAATTTGTGGTGCATTACCCACTCGAGCCTTGTTATCCTATCAAAATATCATTCCCAACGCAACCTGCACCATCTGTGTGCATCCATCAGAAGATATCATTCACATCTCACATCTTGCACGCCAGCCACACAAATCTAGTAGCATTTTAACATTCTTATTCCATCTACTAATCATATCCATTGGCTACACCATCTTTGTACTTCTCCAGAGCTACTAGATCTACGTTCCTCTATTATACCACATATCACTTCACCTACATCTCAACTTGTACCTGTTATCCTCTAGCACATTTGGCTCAACCGTAACCATAATCTCTTTAACCACACTAATACTCTCGTCTCTCTCAATGCCATCTGCCTCTTAGCCGCTGAACTCAAATTTCTCTAACTCTGCCAATGCACATCCATGCAAACACACAACTATCCATATTTCTTGGCAGCCACCTACACGCGGCATATACAAACTTAATATTAATGGTGCATTTGACTCCACTACACATCGTGGAGGGGTAGGAGGTGTCTTTCGAAATTCTAGTGCGATTGGTCAGGATGCTATTGTAAAACACTATACTTTACCAATGTTTTGCATGCCGAATTGCTTGCTCTTTATTATGGCCTATGTTTTGAAATCACTCGATCACTCACCCCACTCATAGTGGAGACCGACTCTCAGGTACTTATCGCTCTCTTACCATCAAGTAATCATAAATACTCACATATTTTTAAGGCTT
Organism: Nicotiana attenuata; assembly: GCF_001879085.1. Lineage (NCBI taxonomy): Eukaryota > Viridiplantae > Streptophyta > Magnoliopsida > Solanales > Solanaceae > Nicotiana > Nicotiana attenuata. Next base: position 26,248 of record NW_017672817.1, read on the forward strand.
GCAAGTTGACGCTATGTGAGATGCATATGCCATTCATCCAACACACATTTAGGGAGGGGAATGGAGTAGTGGATGCTCTGGAACGTTTTGAAAGGAACATGTAAATTACCCAGCCTCGGATGTTATGTTTTTTGAGAACCCCCACCTTTTATGTTATCACACTTACTTTTGGACTCCACGGGGACAGCAACTGCGCATTCAGTTCCCTCCTTGTAATGTTTTACTTTATGTTTTCAATAAAATGACAAATGCATGGTTTAGCAAAAAAAAAAAAAAAGAAGAAGTGTTAAATCCCACATTTGTTGAGAAAATAAAATAATATTTATATATGGTATTAAATAATTCTTCTCTCATTAGCTAATTGTTGAAGTTGAGTTATGCCTAAGTTCTAATTCTTCACACAACTAGACTTCCTTTGCAGCTATTATCCCTTAAACACACATATTTCAAGACCTTTTAGTTTTTAAGCTAAAGAAACCTTCAAATACACCAATTTGCGTGCCTATATTATTTTTATTAACTATCCCCGTTTTAAACTTTTGGGTTAAGTTATGCCTAAGCACTATTATTTCACACAATTGGCTTTGTAACATCGTAAACTATGCACCATGCCATATACATTGGAAGATGGATTTATGAATAAAGAAAGACATGAAAAGACCAATGTAATTTAGCTAATTTTTAGTTTATTCAGACATTATCGTTTTTATTTGTGACATAAAATGAACTTCTATAGCTGAAACATAAAGGGTAAATTAAAATTTGAACTTTTTATCATCCGAAGAGAGTGAGACTCTGAAAAAAAGAATATTTTTTGAAAAAACAAAAAACAAATCAAAAATTTGTTTAGAAAAATATTCTAAACAACTTTGATTTCGGCAATGTAGGTAAAGAAACAGGAAAACACACACACACATACACACACATAAAAAAAAAGGAACAAAAAAAAAAGACTCAGCCCTCCAGGCATGAATACATTTGGCTTCAAAGCTTTAAGTTCAGGTTCAACTCATCAGCTTAATTGTCAATGCCTCCACCAGTGCTGTTCTCGTTAATCGGGCGAGAACAATGTAGTGGTTATTGCGGTGGTGATGGAGGCGGTGGTAATGGTTGGGTCATCACTCTCTCTTCTAACGTTGATCTTGCTGGTCGCTCTGGTGCTAAAATGCTGTTGATGTTACACCTAACACATTGGTAAAACATCGTGCTAGGGGTATCACCTGCTGGCGTTCTGGATGAGATTTAAAATGACTTATGAATTCTGTTGGATTTATCTTTAGGTTGTCACTTTGGGCCTTGGAATTATTTTTAGATAGGTCAGCTGCACATATGTATTTGGACTTTCTTTTTCTTCTTCCGATTTCGACCCACCTTGAGTTGGGCTTGTATATAAACATTGTTGGTTCCAGGTTTGAGGACCAATGGGTTATATCGCAGATTATCTGAATAATGTCGTCTCTCTTGAACCTTTCATCCCCGAGTTAGGTTTCTGATTTCTTCTTCATTTATGCTTGAGTTCATACAATCTAATGTGGTATCAGAGCATTATCATCAAAGATCAGGCATAATCTCCATTTTTTATACCTCAACTTCTATATTTTCTTCTATTCCAGAAAATTAGAAAAGCTAGTTTTTTTCTTTCACTTTTTTAAGTTCTAGCCCAATTTTTCATTTTTTGTAATGGATCGAGTGCTTTTCGAAGTTTATTGCGAATGAAAGCTGTGATTTAGCGGCCGTTTTATCTCAATTTTTGGATTAAAGTTGGGATTACTCGGTGGTACGTGACGGCGATAAGTCCGTTATTGCTGGTTTATCAGGTTTTTGACTTTGTTTTTCTGGTGGATTCTCCCGATATTTTGGTAATCTTTCTCGCTGCAGCTCATTCATTTTACTGGTTATTATTGTACCTTTATCTTCTGTGCCCTAGTTTTTACATATTGTATCTTTTTACTTACGAAGAATGAAAATAATGCAACCGCGTTTGTGTCACGCCCCAAACCTGGGGAGGCGTGGCTGGCACCCGGTGCCGTACTGGCCCGAGCAAACTGCTCTGTAACTTTTTTTTTTCTTTGTAACTATCATGGACCAACATGGCCACAACTCATAATGTACAACTGTAAGTGGGCAATAATGTATTACTGAACTATTTTCCTTAAAACATGAATACATGTGGGCCGTCAAGGCCTCTTACATACTGTACAAAATGAACCTCTGTCTACATAGCCTCTAAGATTATTTGACATCAAATGAGACATGGTACCGGCCTACCCATAAGTTTGTAGAAAAACTCTAACACGATGACTTATAGACTCGGCTGCACTCCGAATGAGGTGGAGTCTTACCGATCCTTCGCTGAATACCAATCTCGTCTACTATGAGGGCTCGTCAAACCGATTATCTATACTTGCAGGCATGAATGCATCATCCCCATAAAAGGATATCAGTACGAATAATGTACCGAGTATGTAAGGAGGAACTGAAACATATCAATAAGTCAACATTAATTTAATACATATAAGAATCAACCTGAATCTCTGAAGTGCCACCGTATATGCATATTTGTCATATTTACATATATATATAATGCTTCTTTTTGAGACTATTTCTATTATCCATATCGTATGATGCATGACTGCCCAACTGATCAGTGCTAACTGCCCGACCGGCCGTAGCACAATAGTAAATGTATGACTGCCCGACCGGCCGTAGCTCGGTGGTAAATATGTAACTGTCCAACTGGCCGTAGCTCGATGGTAAATGCATGAATGCCCGACCGGCCGTAGTTCGGTGGTAAATGAATATGCGTGACTGCCCAACCGGTGGTGAATAATGATACATAACTGCCCAACCGGTGGTAACTGCCCGACCAGCCGTAGCACGGTGGTAAATGAATGAAGATGCATGTACATGTATCACTATATTATAAACATTAACATTTCTTTCATATACCTCAATAAGGACTAGATACATACTTAGACATGCTTGAATATCACTTAACATGAATGAATAACATGGACATCCTTAACTGCTAAGAGTAGAACCATTTATGGAATATCATTACGTTTATGTATCATTACTTGGATCATGCCAAAAGAAAAGAAGGGATAGCCTTAACATTCCTGAAAACATTATCTGAAGGATGTAAGTGATTTCAAATGAGTTGACAAAAGATAGTGCAATCTTAGTAAAAGGTAAGGAGCGGAAAAAGAACGGTGGGAATTTGGAACGAAAACAACTCTCCAGTCAAAAGATGCTTCCAACAAGTTGCTGGAGAAATTAACAGGAGTATTTTCCTAATCCACCACCTATGGAGGAGTGTCAGTGTCTTATTTCTTCCATGAGTAGATGCAGATACCTTATTTGTCACTAGTGGTGGCAAATGGGCGGGTTGGGCTGAATTTGGACGGGTCAAGATGGGTTAGGTCAATAAATGGGTCATTGCCAACCCAGCCCAAAGTGTACTTGGGCTAAGATGGGCTAAACAATGGGTCATAACCCAACTCGCCCAACTTGACCCATGTTTTAGAACCATGCTCATCTTGCATAAAAAAAACCTTTTACCTTAAAATGTGTAAGATGAAAAAAAATTTTGGGGGAGGGGGGGGGGGGGGAGGTGGTGATGCAGAAAAAAAAAATAGAAAACAGAAAATCAAAAATTAAAAATTAAAAAAAAGTAAAATCATTTTTTTTGAGGGGTTTGCAGGTGGAGGGAGGGGTGGTTGGGTAGGGTGGGGGGCTGCAAAAAAAAATTTAGAAATTTAAAAATGCAAAAAAAAAAAATTTTTTTTTGAGGGGGGTGGGTGGGTGGGTGGTGCAGAAAAAAACAAAAAATTGAAAATAAAAAAAAGTAAAAATAGTTTTAAGGGGTGGGGGGTGGGGTGGGGTGGGAGGGGGTGGATGGTGTAGAAAAAAACAGAAAATTAAAAATAAAAAAATATTAAGGGGAGGGGAGAGGGGGCAGGGGTGGATGGTGCAGAAAAACAAAAAACAAAAAATTAAAAATACAAAAAAAAAAAGTAAAATTGGGGCAACTAAATAAATTTCTATATAAGTTAGGTTGAGATACATTTTTATTTTGGGTGAGTCTCATGGGTTATATTTGAGCTGCTTAATGGGTCAGATTGAGCTATAAAATATAATGGGTTAATTTGGGCTCAACCCAAATTGACCCATGAGCTACAATGTTTGTAACCAACCTATTAATCTCTGGGTGGGTTAAATGGGTTTGAGCTCAAATTGCCACCCCTATTTGTCACTAAATAATCATTTCCTTTTTTGCGGAAAGAGGTCGAAGATGATCTTGGAATATTGCCCTCTCAGCCATCAACGCCCCAATTACAACTACTGTAGGCAACACCACAAAGTAAAGATGCGGAAGAACAACCACTATTATATCTGGATATCTGTGAAAGTCTAGCTTCGCCCTATTGTTTAATCTAAGCACCTAACCCCTGTAGGTCATGTATCCCCTTTCTCCTCCTTCGGTGAAAACATGGCCAGAAAGCCAAGGACATAAAATGAGGTAAAACAAGTAAATAATCATTGAGAGCCATACTAATGGAACATTGTATAGCTCCGATAGATCCACGCCGCATAACTTACCAGTCCTTTATTACTAATGAAATTCTTGTAAGTATACTGTCTATTACAAACTAAAGAGATAGCTTTTTGGAATGAGAAGGATGGAAAGAATTAACAAATAAAAAGGACACTAGAATGAACACTTCAGTAACCACATTGATACACAACGAATCAATTCAAGCATATCCTCCAAAAAGATTTTCAATCTTGTCACCTATTCTCATGACTTAAGAGTCATACATCTACTTTAAGGGGGTGCTGCCACGTGGGGGTGGAGATGTTTTAATCTTTATCTACTTATTAGGTAATTAGGTAGTGTCCCCTTACCGGTAATAAATTAATTACCCGCATAATTAAGAATTATCTCAATTTACTTAAAATATTACTTACTTTTAAGACACTTTATACCCTACTATCATGGTCATGTGGTACAATATAAAATTAATACATACACTATTATTTCATTAAAACATCCATGTAAAAAAAATACATATATTTTCTCAATATTCTAATTTTCCTAGTCTCATATAAAGAGTACAAATTTCGTATGTTTAATTTTTAAAATGGTAAAAAGATAACCTTCTTTTCTTGCGAGAAAATAATTTATATCTTTACAATAAAAAAATTCTTTTTTTGCACTACAAATTATCAAAACGGTAAAAAGATAACTTTTCTTATGATAAAATACTATCTACTCTTATAATAAATAAAACCTCATTTATAAACTCCCACATGTCTTGTAGTTAATTTAAAACCTATCACAAATATATAAAATCGTATCTATCAACATTTACCGAAAATGGTTTACTTCAAAGAAAATATATATCAAGCCAACATATAGTAGTTCCGAAATTCTTCAAACTTACAGGGTCTTACATCCCTATCTTCATGTATAACCTTAATCCCTTCCAACTCATATGTCATTACTTCGACAAGTCCTAACGTTAAAGTACGGGATGTAATAGTTTGAAACCGATCCTAGCTCTCCTACTTTTACTCAAACTGAGCTTGTTTTACCTCCCTTCACCCATTCTATCTTTGTACTTCTGATAATCTTGGTACTATTGTCACGATCCAAAAATTAACCCGGTCATGCTGGCGCCTATCGTGATACTAGGCAAGCCGACACTTTTAAAAAATACTTTGGTATTTCATAAAAATTAAGTCGAAGTTTTTCATAATAGAAATTTCAAAAAAGATTTATACTCAAAATAAAGCCCGATATCGGAGTGTCACTGAGTCACAAGCAACTACTAAAAACTGTTCTGAAAATAGCAAGACTAACATAGTCTGAGAATAACCAAATACACTAAAGGGAAGATAAAGAAGGAGAAAAGCAGGACTGCGATCGTCGGACAGCTACCTCGCTACCTCCGATTATCCGCTACTGAGTAAATCAACAACCGCTACAGTGGCCAGAGATACCTGGATCTGCACACAAGGTGCAGGGGTTAACATGCGTACACCAACTCAGTAAGTAATAAGTCCAAACTATGGACTGATAAGTAGTGACGAACTTAACCTTAACAGGTAATCGGAAATAAACTGTACAGAAAAGTAGGCATGCTTTCAATTCCAATAATCAGCTCAAGCAGTAAAGTAAATACAGTTCTGGACAATGTGAAGTATAAAGCTCAGATAATCTCTATGTGCTAATGCACAGAATGTATGAAAATACACCATGTACCTCCACTCTCATGTACTCAACCACTCGGTACTGTATATGGCCATCCGGTCCAGGGAAGATCCATCCTAAAATATATACACATCACTGACAACAGTCACTCAGTACTGAGGAAGGCCATTCCAGCCCTATGAAGAAGAACCATCTCCAGGTATAAATGCTTTGGACAAGATCCATGTCCAGGGAAGATCCATCCCTCAAAAATAACAACTGCGCTCACTGGGGGTGTGTTACAGACTCTAGAGGGGATCCTACAGCCCAAGCGCTATCATTATCATCAATATAACCGCTACGACGTGCAACCCGATCCCATAACTATCACTCATAACAAGCTCTCGGCCTCACTCAGTCATCAATGTCTCCAGTCTCACCACGGGCTCACAATGACATGAAAACAACCCTGGACAATGATATGATGAATCAATAAATAATTGAGACTGAGATATGATGTAAAGATGGATGATCATGACTTAGTATGGAATATTAAATGAATTGATGAGGTAACAGCAATAAACGACCGCTTAGGGTCCCAACCATACCGACACAAAGCCTAAACATGATATCTAGCATGGTTTACAGTTCAACTACTTTATCACATGATGGAAACATGGATATTAACAGGATAGAGTTACCAAACGGTGCCATTGAATCATCCAGGCCACAATTCTCACGGTGCACGCCCGCACGCCCGTCACTTGGCATGTGCGTCACCTCAACAAATCACATAACACATAGTTCAGGGTTTCGAAGCCTCAGAACCAAGTTTGGAAGCGTTACTTACCTCAATCAAGCCAAAATCCTATTCCGCGACGCCCTTGCCTATCGAACCGGTCTCCAAACATTCCGAATCTAGCCAAAAGCAATACAATGCAATCAATATAGGCCAAGGAACCAATTCCACAAGAAAAATTACTTAATTGGACACAAATCCCGAAATCCACTCAAACCCGGCCCCCGGGCCCACTTCTCGGAATCCAACAAAAATCACAAAAATAGAAATCCCATTCACTCATGAGTCCATAAATACAAAATTTATCAAAATCCGACTCCATTTGACCCCTCAAATCCTCAAATCAAACTCTCCAAATCCCAAGCCCTAACCCCTCATTTTCACACCTAATTTCCACTAATTAATTGATAAAACAATGGGAAAACACCATATATAGGAGTACTAGAGCTCAAGCAACTTACCTCTCTGATAACCCCTTAAATCTCCCTTCAAAATCACTCTAAAAGCTCCAAAACCCGCCTTCAAAAATGGTGGAAATGAGCAAAATTTGCGAAGTCTCCAATTTATAGGTTCTGCCCAGATGTTTACCTCGAAAATGGTAATGATAGTTATATTTGATTTGTTGTTTTAAAAATACGCAATTTATTTTAATACTAGTTGTTAGGCAATAGATGCTAAGTGAGAGTAAAGAAAATAAGAAACGCAAACCAAAGCTATCGCAAAACCGAGCCTCGAGCTGGCTGGAACAGAGGCTTCGAGGCCTATTTAGGGCAGTTGGTAGTGAGCTTATTGATGAAGAAACAATGATAATGTATCCTCAAAGATGGTCTTTTCCGTTTAATAATGAGCAATAAAAGAAGAACGATGAATGAACAATAAATGAACAATGAAAGAGCAAGCAATAAATGTGTAGAACAATTGTTTAAGCAAGAGGAGGGAATGTTGTATTGTAAATCAATGTATCCTCATTACAAAATGACAAGGGTCCCCTTTATATAGGAGGGGTGAATCCCAACACAATACATGTCTAATAAATGAAAAAGAAATGATACTAGTACAACTGTATAACGGCTCAGTACTGATTTGTACTATTCTTGCAGACTCTGTCAGTCCTCATCGCGTGCCCTCGGGGGTTTCCCGCCTTTCCATGACGATCACCGACTTGAGCTGCTCCGAGATTGACCTTTGATATGCCCCCTCTAGGGAAGCACCTCGGGGTCTGCCTTCAAATCTCACTTCGAGCTCCTCGAAGTCGGGCGTGGAGTTCCACAATAGCCCCAAAGTCGAACTCTCTAATTTTGGCCGTATACAGATAGTCCCCGCGTTCCTTGGAATGAAATAACAAGGAACGTTTGAGTTATCCAACTCTTCAAGGCCTCCACCATTATGTCAGTTACGTCACACGAGCGATTGATGTGACAAAAAGGGATGTCCAAAAGTCACGTTCGCATGGCTCTCGAAAAGCCTCGAACTGATTAAGACGGTTGGCCGTCCTTCATTTTTCCCAATGCGCATTATTGGCCCCTATATATACTCCAATCCTTTACTTCTTACTCTTCACCATATTTCTGAACTTTCAACAACTCTCCTTACTTATTTGCTGTGCTCGTTTCTCATCCAGTTTTTCTCTTTTCCTTCATAAATCTTTCAGTAGAAATGGCGAAGACCTCTAGAACCATTCCCCAAGGTGATAGAGCTTCTTCTTCCTCACGCTAGTCTATGGACAAGGCCATAGTGCCTCCTCGTCTTGAGGAGTGCATCCCCGGAACCTATGAGACATCCTCCGATTTCACGGTTGACAAGCCTTCTTCGAAACTGGGGCGGTGCGAACCTATGTCCCGATACATTAGCCTGATACATGACACTGAGAAAGTGAAAGTCGACTGCCGCTGGGGAGAGGTGGTGCAAGTGGAGGTTCCTTCTTGGGAGGAAGATATAACGACACACAAACCGGGTTTCCTCAGTGTATACACATATCCTTTTACCCTAGGTCCGACAGGACCATCCTCGCCATCGATAGACCCGTAATCCTTGGTTGCTGCGGACAATACCGGGTGATGCTCGGCAAAATTCATCCATCATTCTGGCGCGTTATTTACATGATTAGGTACCTTGCAAACATGGTCGAGGGGGTACCTTTTACCCTTGACCATCTGATTAGGATGTACATCCCCCGACTTTATCGAGGTGGTCTGATTAAGCTTCGACGTCGGGCCTCGAAGGCTTTCTTTTCCTGTACCGATGAAGGCAAGGACAGGGGGTGGATAAGCCGCATTATCTGGTTAGGACCTCGGATCTCATTCCTGTTGAAAGGATGCCATTCCTCGTGGAATGGAATATGAATCGTAAATACACTGATTAAATATTCTTCTTTCTTTTCTTTGGGCCATTTTCCTTTTTGAACTAACTTCCTTCGATGATGCAGCTGCCGAGTGGTACCCTGGCACGGTTAAGGATCTTTCGGGATGGGTTTGCCAGCTTGATTTGACTTTCCCGTATGCTAAGCGCGTGTGGCGTGATCTATCCAGGGCCCGGTGGGAAGCTAAAAATCATGGTGAGGTTTTTCTTCTGCCGTACTTGAGCTCGTTACAAGAGGTACAGCTTGACTGTATTCTTATTTTTCGTACCTACCCTTTGTGTTTGTGCAGGCCTGGGAGATGCCTCTTTGATGAGGGAAACCTCCTCCGGGGAGGCGGATACCTCAAAACTTGCTAAGGAGAAGAAGAGAAAGAGAAAATTGCCGGCCAAATATTTGAAACCGAAGAAGGCGAAAGCTCAAAGCCTGAAGTGTATTCAGTGGTCCTAACTTCGGAAGCAGCGAGGAGCCCTCGAGCTAGGGGCGAAGAGAAGGATGACTCCCCGTTAGCGCCCAGGGGAAGAGGAAGTGCGCCTGCTTCGGGTCTTGCTGAGCCGAAGGCTCCCAAACCAGGAGTTGCTGATATTGTCCTACCTCGGGCTGACGAGGCTCTCGAGGGGGGATCAGATGATGCCCTTGAGCCGGTTGACAGCCAAAACATTCCCCGAGCCGAGGGGCATTTGGTAGATGAGTTAGGGTACCCCAACTCTGAGGCTTCCCGGAGGCAAGAGAAGGCCCCGATCGATCTAGTCGGAGTTATTGATGTGGGTGGCTCTCTGTAGGGCTCGACATTCTCTCCGAGGGAGATACGGGATGCCCCATAATAGAATGACTTCTGATGTGGGGGCGTCCCTTGGGGAGAATGATATGTTTGAAGGATTCTTCACTGGAGTCGAAGAAAATCCTAAACTTAATGCCTCGCTCATTCTCGAGGAAGTTGAGAGGCTATGCAAATAGGTGATCTGTCGTCGACTGCACTTCAAGCTTCGATCCTCATCTTTCCTATGTATACGGTGAAAATCAGAGGGTCCGATTTTACGGTTATTATGAAGCTTCATAAGCATGTATCTAGGAGGCTCGCGGCTCTGCTCGAGGTTCGACCCCGAGGACTCTCAGTGATCGACCTCGGGGCAGTGCAAATCGATGACTATGATGAAAAAACTGGAAGTTCCTAAGGCATGTGGTTAAAGCTGACCAAGTCTACTAGGCTAGTACAAGCCCGTACCGTAGCATTAAATGGCTGTACCAGCCTCATATTCTTGTAATAAATGCGTATGTACTATATTGGGATTCCCCCTCCTATATAAAGGGGATCCTTATCATTTTGTAAAGGCAGGATACAACATTGAATACAAGAACAAGAACATTCTTTGCTCTCTAACTTAAACATATTCTCCTTTGATCTTATTACTTACATTTATTGTATTTCATTAATTATTCTTCATTTATTACTCATTATTGATCATAAAGAGCCCTCATCAAGGCCCTTAGAACTGTTAGTTCTCCGTCGACTGTCCACAGCCTAACATCTAGCTCAACCCCGAGGACACGTATAACCTAGCTCGAGGCCCCGATTCTCAGTCACTCGGTTTGCTTGTCACACTACCTTCAAGCTCTTATCTTATTTTCTAGTTTCACACTTAGCATCTACTGCCTAACAACTAGCATAAAAATGAATCACGTATTTTTAGAACCACAAATCAGATCTAATTGTAATTACCATTTTCAAGTTAAATAGTTTGGCGCCCACCGTGGGGTTAAAAATAATAGTGATTGTTTTCTTGCTGGTTTACTGCATAACGCAAGTTACCTTTCACGCTTTTTCTTGTCCAAGAATCTTTGATTTCAGGTCAGAATGTCAAACTCAGTGAATGCACATGAGAACAACGGTCCTGAGGACCATGGAGAGAATGGCTTAGCTGTTTCAGGCATCAGTGTACCACCGCAAAACCATGAGGACGCACCAGAACCAATTCCCTTGGACGTGGTCTCGTGCAACGCCCAACACGTCGATATAAGCTCCAACACTGATAGGAGTATACGCCAAGAAAACCAACAAGAAGCTCAGAAAACCCTAGCTCGGGAGGAACAAGAGGTTAGCCTTCATGTTATTTTTTGAGATGTTGTAGGCACAAAAGGGCCCCGAATTCAATAGATTCATTTGCCATGCTGGCAGATTCATTTATAAAGGCACACGCTGGTGCCATTAAGGTTGTTACAAGAAAATCCGATGTCTTCAAGATCAAACAACGAGAAAACGAGATGCTGCGGGAGTTTGTATCTCGTTTCCAAATGGAGAGAATGGAATTACCACCAGTCTCCGATGACTGGGCAGTGTAGGCCTTCACCCAGGGTTTGAACGAACGAACCTCGGTAGCTTCAAAGCAACTAAAGCAGAACTTGGTAGAATATCCCTCCGTGACTTGGTCGGATGTCCATAACCGATATCAATCAAATATTAGGGTCGAGGACGATCAAATAGGAGCCCCCTTGGGCTCAGTATATCCTAGCAGGCTCTTGGCAAAGGAACTAAGTCCAAACAAGGAAAGGTATCAACCGTACACTGAAGATTGAAGAAACGCCCCAAGGCGTAACATACCCCAAAATGATCGAAGGACAGACTGAGGTTAGAATCCTTGGGGACTCGTGGGCAGAGTCGGATTCGACTGACATACAGGACCGACAGAGGCACCCCGATTGTCCGAATACAACTTCAACATTGATGTTTCGGACGCCGTCTCTGCCATCGGTAAAATCAGAGAAACCAGGTGGCCAAAGCCCGTACAATCAGATCCGTCACAAAGGAACCCCAACCTGGTGTGCGAGTTTCACGGTACACACGGTCATAGGACTGAAGATTGTAGACAGCTCCGAGAAGAAGTAGCCTGACTAATCAACAAAGGGCACCTCCGAGAGTTCCTCAGCGACCAAGCCAAAAAACAATTTCAGGAAAGAGAGGCGAACAGGAAAAATGAAATGGAAGAACCACAACACGTCATCCACATGATTGTTGGGGGAGTCGACATCCCACAAGAACCCATTATCAAACGAACAAAAATATCCATCACAAGGGAAAAGCGAACTCGAGGTTACATACCCGAGGACACTCTCACATTCAGAGACGAGGACATCGAGACCCTGTCTCAACCTCATAACAATGCACATGTAATCTCTTTTCTCGTGAATACATTTCAAATTAAATGTGTACTTATGGATCCAGGTAGCTCGGCCAACATTATTAGGTCGAGGGTGGTGGAGTGGCTCGGACTGCTCGACCAAATCGTGCCCGCTTCTCGAGTCCTCAACGGATTCAACATGGCAAGCGAGACGACGAAAGAGGAGATCTCCCTACCGGTCAACGTGTCCGGCACAACCCAAAATGCCAAGTTTCATGTCATTGAAGGAGACATGAGATACAATGCCTTACTCGGAAGGCCATGGATACACTGCATGAGAGCAGTACCGTCAACCCTTCATCAAATGATGAAGTTTCTATCAAAGGACGGAATAAAACAATATACGGGGAGCAACATGCAGCGAGAGAGATGTTCACGGTGCACGATGTGGCACCGGCATCGACACTTTCGACATCAAAGGAGCCAAAGGATGAGCAAACAGCAAAATAGCAATCACGAGCTGCATTCTCGGCTATACCCGAGTCAATTAGCAAAGGACCGCACCGTGTCCCCAAAGCAAACATTTGAGGAATATCGAGGCTCGAAGCGCCATCACTACTAAGGTATAACCGTCTCCCTTTTTTATTTATGTTGTATACTAACTTATGTGCAGGAGTCCGGTTAGAATGATCGAAGCACTACCCAGCTTGAAGACCTTAGGTTTTAAAGCATGTGTTGCACTCTTTTCCTTCGACCGGATTTTAACCCAAGAAGGGTTTTTCCGGTAAGGTTTTTAACGAGGAAACATCTATATGCTACCTAAGGAGAACATAACAAGTATACAAGGCTTCTCTTTAATCAACCTCGAATACTGGGGGGCATCCCCCCGGGAGATCAACCCCTTGAAGAAGTCTAGATGAGCCAAAAAGAGTCTCAATAGGAAAATGATGTATCGGGCCAAACGGTCGAATGAACCGTGTCCGCATAGAATAATTGAACCCTTGACAATGAAAACATGTATACTTGTGCCAAGTAATCGAGGAATATTTTTCCATCAAAAAACTTTGCGTTTCAAAGAAATTCGCTATTTTTTCAAGAAACGGCTCCAGAGCCAGAAATTTCCCAAACACTCGGGGACTAACATAAAAAAATTCGAAGCCGTAAGAGCTCTGGGCTAGAAACTCCGAGTTCGTAAGCCCTCAATGAGGCAACATCAAAATATACAAGGAACGGCTTCAAAGCCAAAAACCCTGGACGTCCCGAGGACTGTCACCGACGGTCACCCCATCGAGGTATCAAGAATCCGAGGCTATAAGACCCCATGCGGGAGACCTCGAGCCCGAAAGCCCTCCACGTGGTAATGTTAGAAATTGTAAGATCTCCATAAGGCAATACCAAAATCTGTAAGACCTCAAGCCAGGCATAAATAATACTTGTACCAAGTAATCTATCTGTAAGACCTCAAGACCAGGCATGAATCATACTTGTACCAAGTAATCTATCTGTAAGACCTCAAGTTAGGCATGTTCAAATTAATAAGACCTTACAAAAGGCATAATCCCGATCTTAGAGTTAAGGCTATATATTCGAACTTGTAAGACCCCTGAAAAGGCATACCCTTGATATAGACGCCGAAGCTACTACACTCGGGGACTAAAAGGCTACGACCAAATATAATGACTACGGTCACAAGGCTGTACCAGCCGAACAAACGCGACTCGGTTGGGCGCTGCAAAATTACAGGCCTTCAAATTACTTCGAAAATACTTCAAAATGTAACGACCCGGCCGGTCGTTTCATGAGTTACCGATCCGTTTCCCCTATTTCTTCTTCTTTATGTCTTTTTCAACTGTATTATGTGGTATCGTGTGGGTTAGTTTGGGTTCGGAGTGGTTTTTAGAGAAATGAGACACTTAGTCTCTTTTGAGTAAGCTTGAGTTGGAAAAGTCAACCGGATGTTGACATATGTGAAAAAGGTCTTGGAAGTGAATTGCGATGGTTCAGTTAGCTTCGTTAGGTGATTTGGGACTTAGGAGCGTGATCAGAATGTATTTTGGAGGTCCGGAGTAGATTTAGGCTTGAATTTGTGAAAATGGAATTTTGGCATTTTTCTGGTTGGTAGTGGAAATTTTGATATAGGGGTCAAAATGGAGTTTCGGAAATTGGAGTAGGTCTTTTGTGTCATTTGGGACGTGTGTGCAAAATTTCAGGTCATTCGGACGAGGTTTGATAGACTTTTTGATCGGAAGCGGAATTTGGAAGTTTCTGGATTTCTTAGGTTTGAATCCGATGATGATTTGATGTTTTGATGTTGTTTTGAGCGTTCCAAAGGTTGGAACAAGTTTTAATGATGTTGTGGGATATGTTGGCATATTTGTTTGAGGTCCCGAGGGCCTCGGCTGAGTTTCGGGAGGTTAACGGACCAAATCCTTGTTTTGGAAAGCAGCAGATTTCAGGTATTTTTGTTGCAGAAAAAGTGTTCTTCGCGTTCGCGATGGGGGCCCGTGTTCGCGAAGGTATGGCCAGTTAAAGGTACGTGAACGTGAGAAGTTGGACGCGTTCGCGAAGAGTAAAGTGGGGCAGCTGGGTCTCCTGGTAGTTGTTCATCGCGTTTGCGTAGGAGATGTTGCGTTCGCAAAGGCTTGGAAGGCAGAGGCATCGCGTTCGCGTAGGTGATGTCGCTTTCGCGAAAGAGGATTTTTGTTCAATGGAATTTTTTGTGCTTTGTGAATGCGAGGCTTTGACCGCGTTCACAAAGAAGGAATTTTTGGCATAGGCAGAATGTTTAAATACCCATCTTCGCGATTTTTGGTCTATTTTCCTCCATTGTTGAGCGATTTTGAAGCTTTTTGAGAGGGATTGAAGAGAGAATCGAAGGAAAACACTTGGAGGTAAGATTTTTGAAATCAATACTCGATCTTATGATGAATTCTACCTAATTAATCATGAAATTAGTGGGATTTAAAGCCTAAAATTGGGGAGTTAGGGCTTGAAATTGGAGACTTTGATTTATGGATTTAAGAGGTCGTTTGTGGTTGGATTTTGATGTATTTGATATGTATGAACTCGTGAGAGTGTAAGGATTCTAATTTTGTGATTTTTATTGTAATCCGGGATGCAGGCCCGGGGGTCGAGTTTGGCCAATTTCGGGATTTTTGATGTTAATTGATTATTATCGCATGGGCTTCGCTCGCTTAGCATATATTGATGTTATAATACTGATTTTGGGTAGATTCGACATGAGTTGAGTCCGATTCGAGAGGCAAGGGCGTCGCAGAGTAGTATTTCATCCGGTTTGAGGTAAGGAACCATTGTAAATCTAGACCTTTGGGTATGAAACCCCAGAATTTCTTATTGTTTGATAAATAAGGTGACGCACATGCTAGGTGACGGGCGTGTGGGCGTGCACCCATAGGGATTGTGACTTGGTTCATCTCATGGCGACTGTATAGTTGCATATTTTGATATATTGTATATGATATCCATGTGTTTTTAGCAATTGGTTTGTTAACTTGGGCTGAATGCCATGTTTGGGGCCTTTGTGCCGACCTGTTTAGACCCTTAGGGGGTATTTTTACTACTTCCTCACTCTATTTGATTTGAAAGCATATCCTCCGTCATGTTTTACCTGCTTATTGTTTAATCCAGTTTCATTGCTCTATTTCTTAATATATGAAAACTGTTTGGGCTGAGTTTCCCTGATTTTTCACTAATGTGCCCGAGTGGCCGTAAGGTTAATGACTAAGAGAGGTTGAGGACCCAATGGTGAGGATTATATATACATATTATGGATCAGGCTGCATGCCACAGCGATATTAAACATATATTATGGATCGGGCTGCACGCAGCAGTGATATGTATTGGGTCGCGCTGCGCGCCCCAGCAATATGACACTTGGGCTGTAGGAGCTCCTCTGGAGTCTGTACACCCCCAGTGAGTGTAGTTGACTATATATTATGGATCGGGCTGCACACCGCATCAATTATTATCTATTATTATGGGATATCTATTGAGCCGGAGTGCTAAGTGTGAGTGCTAATTGATGAGAGCTGAGTCACGAGTGACTGAGAGGCTTGCCCGAGAGGCTATACTTATGAGTGATACCTTGCCCGAGGGGCTTGTTTATGAAATTTTGCTGTTTTCACTCTTCCTTTTTGCTGAACCTCTGTTGAAAAATGTTGAATAAATGCCCTTAAAGGATTTTAATTAAAAGGGGAGTTTTACGAGGTCACAGATTATTGAATTGCAGATTTGACTTGATATTTGTGTTGAGATTTCTTATATGATTTTAAATGCTCGTCACTGCACTCAGACTATATTTACTTTAGTTACTTACTCAGTTGGCGTACTCACGTTACTTCCTACACCTTGTGTGCAGATCCAGGTGCTCGAGCATCAGAGTGAGAGCTTCCAGCGCTCTCAGAGTCGTATTCGGAGATCATAAGGTAGCAGCACGGCGTTCACAACCCTGCCTTCCTCCTTCCTATCTTAGTATTTTGTATTTTTAGACTTATTATGTATTATTCAGACAATGTTGGGTTGGGCTTAGAGGCTCATGACTAGTGACACCGGATTTGGGCTGTGTTAGAATTTTTTATACTGGTTTTCCGCTTATTTCTGTTAGTTTATACATTTCATATGAAGAATTTGAGACTTAATCGGTTTTAGAAAATAATTTTTATTAAAATAATTCGATGTAGTAAATGTTGGTTTGGCTTTCCTAGTACTGTGATAGGCGCCATCACGACCGGGGTATTTGGGTTTGTGACAAGTTGGTATCAGAGCTTAGGTTACATAGGTCTCATGGGTCATGAGCCGGTTTAGTAGAGTCTCGCAGATCGGTACGGAGATGTCTGTACTTATTCTTGGGAGGCTGCAGAACCTTTAGGAAAAACTTCACATTCTTGAAATTCCTGTCGTGCGAATCTGTTGATTCTAGTACTAAACTTCTGTTATTCTATTCTCTCACAGATGGTGAAAATGCGTGCTACCAATCAGGACGGACGGCCTCCAATTGGGGCCACTAGAGGTCGAGGTCGCGGTCAATGCCGTGGTAGGGGTAGGGGTGTAGCCCGTACAGTAGAGGGGGAAGCACCTGCAGATCCACTAGTCGCCCTAGTTCACGAGCAGATTCCAGTGGGGGATGCTCCAGCGGGACCAGCTCAAGCACCCACTGTGCCTAATGTCATTTTGGGTCTTCAGAAGAGCTTGGCTCAGATCTTGACAGTGTGCACCAGTCTTGCTCAGGCGGTCACAGTTTCTACTACCGCAGCTACTTCTCAGGCCGGGGGAGGCACTCAGACTCCCGCCGCCCGCACACCCGACCAGGTTGTTCAGGGATTGCAGACACCGGAGGCACCTCCAGCCCAGCCGGTTGCACCCGCTCAGGGTTTTGTAGTACCAGTTATGCCTTAGGACGAGCAGCGTCGATTGGAGAGGTTTGGTACACTTAATCCTCCGACTTTCAGTGGTATAGAGGGCGAGGATGCCTAGTGCTTCTTGGACAAGTGTTAGAGGATTCTTCACACCGCGGGTATTCTGGAGACTAGCGGGGTAGCATTTACTACTTTTCAGTTTTCTGGAGCTGCCTTTACTTGGTGGGAGGCATATTAGAGGCGTAGGCCTGTTGATGCAGTGCCCCTTACCTGGCAGTAGTTCTCCATTCTCTTTTTGAAGAAGTATGTGCCATAGTCTCGCAGAGAGGAGCTGCGCAGGCAGTTCGAGCAGTTGCGTCAGGGAGAGATGACTGTGACGTAGTATGAGATGAGATTTTCAGAGTTAGCTCGACATGCTGTTTGGTTGGTTCCTACGGATAGAGAGAGGATTAGGAGGTTCGTGGATGGCCTCACATATCAACTTCGGATTCTCATGACCATAGAGAAGATGTCCGGTGCTACCTTTGAGCAAGCTGTTGATATTGCTCGAGAGATTGAGTCAGTTCATCGCCAGGAGCGAGATGAGAGGGAGGCCAAGAGGCCTCGAGGATCTGGTAGTTTCGGTGGCGCTCCTTCGAGAGGCCAGTTTCAGCACGGTAGAGGCCGTCTTTTCAGGCATGCTCAGTCGGCTCGCCCAACTCATCGTGGGGCATCTTCGGGCCAGGGTTCTCACAGTTCTCATCAGGGCCATTCATCACTCAGTGCCCTACTAGCCCAGAGTTCATCTCGTGCTCCATCAGTTTAGGGCTCTTCCATGCCAGGTCCTTCTACTGGTCATTCTGGTGCCAAGGGTTCCCTTCAGTCCCCGTTCCCTACACTAGGGAGTTGTTATGAGTGTGTAGAGTTTGGACATATGAGGAGGCAGTGTCCTCGTCTTCTTGAGGGTCTATCTCAGCAGAGGAGTCAGCCCTCGACTTCAGCTCCAGTTACTTCATCACCCGCTCAGGCAGCCAAGGGTGAGGGTCAGTCATCCAGGGGTCGCCCCAGAGGGGGAGGTCGATCAGGTGGTGGTCAGGCCCGTTTCTATGCACTCCCAGCCAGACCAGATGCTATTGCTTCAGATGCTGTGATTACAGGTATTGTCTCAGTCTGCCACAGAGATGCCTCTGTATTATTTGATCCTGGTTCCACTTTTTCATATGTGTCATCATATTTTGCTCGTTATTTGGATACGCCCCGTGAGTCTCTTGCTTCCTCTGTTCATGTATCTACTCCGGTGGGCGATACTATCGCTGTGGACCATGTATACTGATAGTGTGTGGTGACTATTGGGGATCTGGAGACCCGAGTGGACCTTTTGTTACTTTGTATGGTGAATTTCGATGTGATTTTGGGTATGGATTGGTTATCCCCGTGTCGTGCTATATTGGACCGTCATGCTAAGACAGTGACGTTGGCTAAGCCGGGTGTGCCACGGATTGAGTGGCGAGGTTCGACTGATTTTGTCCCCAGTAGGGTGATTTCATTTCTGAAGGCCCTGCGGATGGTTGGGAAGGGTTGTCTTTCATACTTAGCCTTTGTGAGGGATATCAGTGCAGAGACTCCTAGTATTGATTCTATTCCTGTAGTGAGGGATTTTCCCGATGTGTTTCCCGCAGACCTGCCGGGCATGCCAACGGACAGGGATATTGATTTTGGTATTGATTTGGTGCCGGGCACTCAACCCATTTATATTCCACCATATCGTATGGCACCGGCGGAGTTGAAAGATTTAAAGGAGTAGCTTCAGGAACTCCTTGATAAGGGGTTCATTCGGCCTAGTGTGTCGCCTTGGGGTGCGCCTGTTCTATTTGTGAAAAAGAAGGATGGCACGATGAGGATGTGCATTGATTAAAGGCAGTTGACCAAAGTTACAACAAAAAACAAGTATCCTTTGCCCCGCATTGATGATTTATTTGACCAGCTTCAGGGAGCGAGAGTGTTCTCCAAAATTGATCTCCATTCAGGGTATCACCAGTTGAAGATCAGGGACTGGGATATTCATAAGACGGCTTTCAGGACCCGATATGGTCATTATAATTTTCTTGTTATGTCTTTTGGGCTGACCAATGCCCCAGCAGCGTTCATACATTTGATGAACTGCGTGTTCCGGCCTTATCTCGACTCATTCTTTATTGTTTTCATTGATGATATTTTGGTGTACTCGCGTAGCCAGGAGGAGCACGATGAGCATTTGAGAGTTGTGTTGCAGCGGTTGAGGGAGGAGATGTTTTGTGCGAAGTTCTCCAAATGTGAGTTTTGGCTCAGTTCAGTGGCTTTCTTGGGGCACGTGGTGTCCAGTGAGGGTATTCAGGTTGATCCGAAGTAGATAGAGGCGGTTCAGAGTTGGCCCAGACCGTCTTCAGCCATAGAGATTTGCAGTTTTCTTGGTTTGGCGGGCTATTACCGTCGGTTCGTTCAGGGATTTTTATCCATTGCATCACCCTTGACCAAATTGACTCAGAAGGGTGCTCTATTCAGGTGGTCGGATGAGTGTGAGGCGAGCTTTCAAAAGCTCAAGACCGCCTTGACCACAACTCCGGTGTTAGTTTTGCCATCAGCTTCAGGTTCATATACAGTGTATTGTGATGCTACAAGAGTGGGTATTGGGTGTGTGTTGATGTAGGAGGGTAGAGTTATTGCTTATGCTTCTCGCCAGTTGAAGCCCCATGAGATGAACTACCCTGTCCATGATCTAGAGTTGGCTGCCATTGTTCATGCGTTGAAGATTTGGAGGCACTATCTGTATGGTGTGTCTTGTGAGGTGTTTACGGATCATCGTACCTCCAACACTTGTTCAAGCAGAAGGATTTCAATTTGAGGCAGCGGAGATGGTTGGAGCTGCTAAATGATTATGATATTACTATCTTGTACCTTCGGGGGAAGGCCAATGTAGTGGCCGATGCTTTGAGTAGGAAGAAAGTAAGTATGGGGAGTTTGACGTATATTCCTGTTGGGGAGAGGCCTCTTGCAGTTGATGTTCAGGACTTGGCAAATCGGTTCGTGAGGTTGGATATTTCGGAGCCCAGTCAGGTCTTAGCTTGTGTGATTTCTCGGTCTTCTTATTTGATCGCATCAGAGAGCGCCAGTATGATGATCCTCATTTGCTTGTCCTTAGGGACAAAGTTCAGCACGAGTATGCCAGAGATGTGACTATTGGTGATGATGGGGTATCGAGGATGAAGGGCCGGATATGTGTGCCTAATGTGGATGGGCTTCGGGAGTTGATCTTAGAGGAGGCCCACAGCTTGCGGTATTCTATTCATCTGGGAGCCGCGAAGATGTATTAGGATTTGAGACAACATTATTGGTGGAGAAGAATGAAGAAGGATATTGTGGGATTTATAGCTCGGTGTCTCAACTGTTAGTAGGTGAAATATGAGCATTAGAGACCGGGTGGCTTGCTTCAGCAGATAGATATTCCAGAGTGGAAGTGGGAGCGGATCACCATGGACTTCGTAGTTGGGCTCTCATGGACTTTGAAGAAGTTCGATGCTATTTGGGTGATTGTGGATCAGCTGAACAAGTCCGCGCACTTCATTCCTTTGTGTACTACCTATTCCTCAGAGCGGTTAGTAGAGATTTATATCCGAGAGGTTGTTCGCCTACATGGGGTTCCAGTTTCCATCATTTCGGATAGAGGTACTTAGTTTACTTCACAGTTTTGGAGGGCCGTGCAGCGAGATTTGGGTACTCAGGTTGAGTTGAGCACTGCCTTTTACCCTCAGACGGACGAACAGTGCTAGTGCACTATTCAGATATTGGAGGACATGTTGCGCGCTTGTGTCGGTGATTTTGGAGGGTCCTGGGATCAGTTTCTACCGCTCGTGGAGTTTGCTTACAATAATAGTTATCAGTCGAGTATTCAGATGACTCCATATGAGGCTTTGTATGGGAGATGGTATAGATCTCCAGTTGGTTGGTTTGAGTCGGGTGAGGCTAGGCTTTTGGGTACAGACTTGGTGCTGGATGCCTTAGATAAGGTGAAGGTGATTCAGGAGCGGCTTCGTACAGCGCAGTCGAGACAAAAGAGTTATGCTGACAGGAAGGTCCGTGATGTGTCTTACATGGTTGGGGAGAAGGTTCTACTGACTGTTTCACCCATGAAGGGTGTTATGAGATTTGGGAAGAAGGGTAAATTGAGTCCTCGGTTCATTGGGCCTTTTGAGGTGCTTCAGAGGATTGAGGAGGTGGCCTATAAGCTTGCTTTGCCGCGCAGCTTGTCGAGTGTGCATCCGGTATTTCATGTTTCTAAGCTCCGGAAGTATATTGGCGATCCTTCTCATGTTTTAGACTTCAGCACGGTTCAGTGAGAGGGAGATTTGACTTATGATGTGGAGCTAGTGGCTATTTGGAACGTCATGTTCGAAAGTTGAGATAAAAGGATATAGCTTCGGTGAAAGTGCAGTGGAGAGGTCAGCCCGTGGAGGAGGCTACCTGGGAGACCGAGCGGGAGATGCGGAGCAGATATCCTCACCTATTTGAGGCTTCAAGTATGTTTCTTGACTCGTTCGAGGATGAATATTTGTCTAAGAGGGGGAGGATGTAACAACCCGGCCGGTCGTTTCATGATTTACCGCTCCGTTTCCCTATTTCTGCTTCTTTATGTCTTGTCCAGCTGTATTATGTGGTATCGTGTGGGTTAGTTTGGGTTGGGAGTGGTTTGGTAGAGAACTGAGACGCTTAGTCTCTTTTGAGTAAGCTTGAGTTGGAAAAGTCAACCAGATGTTGACTTATGTGAAAAAGGTCTCGGATGTGAATTCTGATGGTTTGGATAGCTTCGTTAGGTAATTTGGGACTTAGGAGCGTGATCGGAATGTGTTTTGAGGTCTGGAGTAGATTTAGGCTTGTATTTGCAAAAATGGAATTTTGGCATTTTCCGGTTGGTAGTGGAAATTTTGATATAGGGGTCGGAATGGAATTCTGGAAATTGGAGTAGGTCGTTGTGTCATTTGGGATGTGTGTGCAAAATTTCAGGTCATTCAGACGAGGTTTGATAGACTTTTTGATCGGAAGCGGAATTTGGAAGTTTTGGGATTTCTTAGGCTTGAATCCGATGATGATTTGATGTTTTGATGTTATTTTGAGCATTCCGAAGGTTGGAACAAGTTTGAATGATGTTGTGGGATATGTTGGCATGTTTGGTTGAGGTCCCGAGGGCCTCAAGTGAGTTTCGGGAGGTTAACGGACCAAATCCTTGTTTTGGAAAGCAGCAGATTTCTGGTATTTTTGTTGCAAAAAAGGAGTTCTTCACGTTCGCGAAGGTATGGGTAGTCAAAGGTACGCGAACGCAAGAAGTTGGACACGTTTGCGAAGAGTGAAGTGGAGCAGCTGGGTCCCCTAGTAGTTGTTCATCGCGTTCGTGTAGGAGATGTCGCGTTCGCGAAGGCTTGGAAGGCGGAGGCATCGCGTTCGCGTAGGTGATGTCGCATTCGCAAAAGAGGATTTTGGGTCAATGGAGTTTTTTGTGCTTTGCGAACGCGAGGCTTTGACCGCGTTCGCGAAGAAGGAATTTTTGTCCTGGGCAGAATGTTTAAATAACCATCTTCGCGATTTTTGGTCTATTTTTCCTCAATTGTTGAGGGATTTTGAAGCTTTTTGAGAGGGATTGAAGAGGGAATCGAAGGGAAACACTTTGAGGTAAGATTTTTGAATTCAATACTCGATTCTATGATGAATTCTACCTAATTAAACATGAAATTAGTGGGATTTAAAGCCTAAAATTGGGGAGTTAGGGCTTGAAATTGGAGACTTTGATTTGAGGATTTGAGCGGTCGCTTGTGGTCGGATTTTGATGTATTTGGTATGTATGAACTCATGTGAGTGTAAGGATTCTAGTTTTGTCATTTTTATCGGAATCCGAGACGTGGGCCCGGGGGTCGGGTTTGGCCAATTTCGGGATTTTTGATGTTAATTGATTATTTTCGCATGGGCTTCGCTCCCTTAGGATATATTGATGTTATAATTCTGATTTTGGATAGATTCGACGCGAGTTGAGGCCGAGTCGAGAGGCAAGGGCGTCGCGGAGTAGTATTTCTTCTGGTTTGAGGTAAGTAACCATTTTAAATCTAGACCTTAGGGTATGAAACCCCGGAATTTCAGAGTGTTTGGTAAATGAGGTGATGAACATGCTAGGTGACGGGCGTGTGGGCGTGCACCCGTAGGGATTGTGACTTGGTCCGTCCCGTGGAGACTGTATAGTTGCACATTTTGATATATTGTATATGATATCCATGTGTTTTTAGCAATTGGTTTGTTAACTTGGGCTGAATTCCATGTTTGGGGCCTTTGTGCCGACCTGTTTAGACCCTTAGGGGTATTTTTACTACTTCCTCACTCTATTGGAAAGCATATCCTCTATCATGTTTTACCTGCTTATTGTTTAATTCGGTTTCATTGCTCTATTTCTTAATATATGAAAACTGTTTGGGCTGAGTTTCCCTGATTTTTCACTAATGTGCCCGAGTGGCCGTGAGGTTAATAACTGAGAGAGGTTGAGGACCCAATGGTGAGAATTTTATATACATATTATGGATCGGGCTGCACGCCGCAACGATATTACACATATATTGGGGATCGGGCTGCACGCCGCAACGATATGTATTGGGTCGGGCTGCGCGCCGCAGTGATATGACGCTTGGGCGGTAGGAGCCCCTCCGGAATCTGTACACCCCCAGTGAGCGTAGTCGACTATATGTTACGGATCGGGCTGCACGCCGCAACGGTTATTATCTATTAATATGAGTTATCTATTGAGCTTGAGTGCTGAGTATGAGTGCTAATTGACGAGAGCTGAGTCACGAGTGACTGAGAGGCTTGCCCGAGAGGCTATACTTATGAGTGGTACCTTGCCCGAGGGGCTTGTTTATGACATTTTGCTATTTTCACTCTTCCTTTATACTGAACCTCTGTTGAAAAATGTTGAATAAATGCCTTTAAAGGATATTAATTGAAACTGGAGTTTTACGAGGTCACAGATTGTTGAACTGCAGATTTGACTTGATATTTCTGTTGAGATTTGTTATATGATTTCAAATGGTCGTCACTGCATTCAGACTGTATTTACTTTAGTTACTTACTGAGTCGGCGTACTCACGTTACTCCCTGCACCTTGTTTGCAGATCCAGGTTCCTGAGCATCAGAGTGAGAGCTTCCAGAGCTCTCAGAGTCGTATTCGGAGATCGCAATGTAGCTGTACGGCGTTCGCAGCCCTGCCTTCCTCCTTCCTATCTTAGTATTTTGTATTTTCAGACTTATTATGTATTATTCAGATAGTGTTGGATTGTACTTAGAGGTTCATGACTAGTGACACCGATACGGGCTGTGTTAGAATATTTTGTACTGGTTTTCCGCTTGTTTCTATTAGTTTATACCTTTCATATGAAGAATTGGAGACTTAATCGGTTTTAGAAAATAATTTTTATAAAAAGAATTCGATGTGGTAAATGTTGGTTTGGCTTGCCTAGTACTGTGATAGGCGCCTTCACAACCGGGGTATTTGGGGTCGTGACAGAAAAGAACCGGTTAACCAGGCTACCCTCGACATAAGCAAAAGAGCTTCGATCGCATCAACTCCGAACAATAAAAAGGCTTCGAAACAATTCAGCCATCGAGCGAAACCTCCTGAGATGCTCGTCCATCATCACATAACGGCTCGCAATCGAGGTTCTTATCGAACCGTCGAAGAGTCGGACGAACACAAAAAACTTCAACGAGGGAAAATTAAAGCCTATACTAAAGGTCGTATCGACCCTACACGTAAGAGCCACTGTCGCCAGCTTAAATTAAAGGTCGTACTGACCCAACGCGTAAGAGCCACTGCCGCCAGCCTATACTAAAGAGCGTACTGACCCTACGCGTAAGAGCCACTATCGCCAGCCTGAATTAGAGGTCGTACCGACCCAACGCATAAGAGCCCAGACGCTAGCCTAAAATTTGAAAACTTAAGGGTCAATGAGCTCGAGTAAATATTTGACTCGTCGACTGAGCCCGGAACAGTTAACTAAGCTCAGGGCCAATTTGTAAACCTAAGGGTTTTACCTCGAAGTTCAGTTCATCTGGCTAATGATTGAAAAACGTCAAAATTTAAAGCGAAGAAAGACATACACGAACAAAGGGAAATGCATGAAAGATGAAACAAAAAGGCTTCCTTTTATACGTATATACAAAGCTCCATTTACAAAGTTCTCTAAGAATGTTGTACAAAGAATCAAAAAGAAGATCAAGGCCTAGTCTACGCTCCCCTCGGGGACTGTGGCCCATCGGCCTCTTCCTCTTTATCTTCGGCATCGGACAGGAGGAACTTGGCGCCGTATTCATCCGCCTTCACCTGCCCCTATCTCTTCCGAGAGATCGAAGCCCATTGCGTGGATCTCTTCGAGAGTTTCCCTCCGAGATTTGCACCGGGCATACTCATTGCTTCTGCTCTCTCGATCGGAAGCCCCTCCCAACTCAGGCCAAGCATCGACAGTGTATTTTAAATAGACGGCCACTTTCTTGTCAGCCTTAACTCGAATCTCTTCAGCTTCAGCTCGGGCGTCCACAACCTCGGCCTTCATCTTCAAAAGCTCAGACTCAAGCCTTGCAGTCATGCTCGTTTGGACCGAGCTATTTTTACGAGTATTCCGGAGTTGTACCTCGAGGGCATAAGCCTTGACCAAAGCATTCTTCCTGGCCGCATGGGCATCTGCCTGAGCCTTTAGCTTAGTACACTCGTGCTTGGCCTGACCAACTTCACCCCAAAGGCGTTCCAGGTTTTCCATCTTCCTCTGCAACTGAAGTATCAAAATGTTGTTCTCCGAGGAAAGGAGAGGAAACGTGCATCCCCTCGAAACAAAGGTTACCTGTCTTTCAAGGTAGCTTTCGTAGTTTCGGCTTCGACTCGCCTCGTACCGCAGGTATAACAACTCCTTTGCCCTTTTATCAGAAAGAAGCCTGAGGGATTTCTCCTCGTCCAGGGCTTTTCGCAACGTGGCTTCACGGTAGAGCAACTCAGACTTGATCTTGTCAAAAGCCTATGAAAAGGGAGCTCGATAAGAAAATGAAATCGCAAAGCTGAAAAGCTGAAAAGCCAATACAATCGACCAAAACTCACCGCAGAATAGAGCCTCATCAAAGCTGAGCGCGCACCTACTGGCCTGGTCACATCGGCTCCAGTAGAACCACTCCCGAAGGGAATACGGTCGCTCGATACCCTGCTCGATTTGGGCGGCACCTGGCCTTGGATTCCCCTCGAAGTACCTTCGGTAAGAGAAGAGGAAGGTAGTAGAAAATCATTATCCCTCGAAGTACCTTCGACGTGAAAGGAAGACGGCGGCAAAGGAGGAACCATTTTTCCAAGTCTAGAAGCCTCATATGCTGCTGGCTCTGTTGATACATCTACTTTGAGCCTCCGAGTAGGGCTTGCCTCGCTATGAACACCCTTGTCCGTCGAGGACTCCTTCCGTTAGTTATCAGCCCTCGGCCCCGAAGCCGACGATCCTTCCTCCTCCCCAAGGGGGCACGGTCTCATCTCGGAAAATTCTCCAATGCCTGCGGTGACGGAGTTAGTACACACAAAAGAAAGTACCTTTTTAAGAAAACAAGCCACACAAAACGTACCGTGATGTTTTGCCTCCCATCTATCCTTGGCCAGGTCTCGCCACTTACACTCATCGTAAGTCGAGCAAGCTACAAGTTTCCGAGACCAATCCGCCAGGTCGTGAAGCTTGCATGGCAGCCACAGGATTGCTGAAGAAAAGAAAAAGAAAGCTTCTTTACGGAGCCCGCCTCCACCATGAACAAAAATAGTAATAACACGAGTGTACCACTTACGTGTGAAATTCCATTTCTCAGGAAATGGCAAGAACTCTGCAGGGATAATATCGACAGTCCGAACTCTGACAAATCGACTCATTCACCCTTGGTCCCTATCTTCTTCATTACTAGCAGCACAGGGCTGTGTGGACCGACGTCGCAGGGTAATCAGGCCCCAGTAATGCAAGGGCCGGTACAATCTAATAAGATGGCTGAGAGTGAACTCGAGCCCGACTTTATCTGCAAAGTACCTTATCATCAGCACTATCCTCCAAAAAGACGGGTGAACCTGTGCCAGGGTAACTTGATATCTTGTACAAAACTCGAGCACGACCCTATTGAGAGGGCCCAATGTAAAGGGGTGCATGTATACGTTTTAAAACACCTCGACATGAGCCACGATGCTCTCTTCCGAGGAAGGTACCTGCAGTACCACCTTTTCTCCCCATCCGCAATCTTTTCTAACTACCTCGAGGTGTTCCTCCCCTATTGAGGGGATAAACCTCGATGCATGCTCTCGATGGCCCTGAACATTGGGAGGTCTCTCTAACGTAAAATCCCTCATCGAGACAAAGCACCTCGAGGCTAACCCACCGGACACCGGCGGCGTACCACCGACCGAGCGCGAAGCAGAGGCGGAACTGTCCTCTCCTTGGCAAACGAATTTGGGTGTAGCAGTCATTACTATGGTAAAACAACAAAGGGAAGGTGAAGACTTGGGCGAAAGCTTTGAACTGAAGAAAACTGGCGCAAGGATGAAGAGCTCTATAAAGGGGATAGTCACTCAAAATAGCGGAATCCCCAAATAAGGGGAAAGTAAATACATATATAGGGCAAGCGGTGACTGTTCGCCTATTCAGAAGGCCAAATTCTGACCATGTCAGTGCCACTTTTTAGGGAAGTGTATTGTGGGATCCCCCCCGGTCACTTCGCAACCATATCACATACATGACACTGTCATACAACACTCGAGAGCCATCAAGGTCTCGAGGTCTCGAGGATCCCGGTACTACAAGCTTGGACTCTAAAAAGAACTATCAACCTAGTCTCGAGATGGTGCAAGATCTCGGGGGTCCCGATTACTCCAAATATGAGCTCCGAAGAGCCAACATCAAAATTCAAAGGCTAACTTCGCATGAGCGCTGAAGTAAAAAAAAATCGAAGATTTGAAGTAGATGAATCTTTTTACATTTCCAAAAATATATTTACAAAGGGTGTCTCTACAAAGCCTTTCCCCCCCCCCCTGAGAAATTCATATACAAAAACGAAAAGGAGAAGATGACATGGGTCTATTCCTCACCCTCACTACTCTCTGGGTCGTCTTCGGAACCCTCGTCTGAAGTGGCCGAAAATGCCGATTCTTCTTCCAATGTTCGGGCTTCCTCAATCTCAGCTGAGAGATCGGCGCCTTTAGCGCTTGCTTCCTCGAGAGCATGCCTCCTTGCTTGCGAATGAGGTAAGCAATGGCCCGAGTCAGCTTCTGCTCGGCCTTCTCGGATATCTCTCTGGCTCGTTCATTTGCGGTGGCGGCATCTTTCATGTATGAAGACGCTTTTTCATCGGCCTCATACTTGGACACAAATAGTGCACTGGCCCCCTTCTGAGCACTCCGAAGAAGATCCTGGGTCGATGCCAACTCCGCCCGCAAAAGGTCCCTCTCCGAGGTCGCGGCCTCATTCTGCTCCTTCAGTTTAAGGATCTCCGCATCCTTAGTTGCATCCTCTTCCTGGAGTTGCCCCACCAGGGCATCCTTTTACCTAATCTGCAAAGGAAAAACAAGTTGGTAAGCATGAAATTTTAAAAATAAAAGACGATTTCATGGATGCCGTGTTACCTGCTAAGCAAGGCCAGCCCTTTCCTAGCGCACTCCCTCCAAACTCGCCCGAAGCCTGTTCAACTCCTCCCCCTTTCGGGCAGAGGAGGCCTCCGACCCCTTCATCTCTGAGGTGAGCTTCTCGAGCTCCTTCCCACAGCTCGAAAGCTCATCTTGAAGCCTAGAAAAGGCATGGTCATACATTTTCTTAGCCTGCAACAAAGAAGAGAAGTCAGAAAGTCAAGGGCAAAGATTTGAAGCACAAACGTTATGTCAAAAAATATCACCTGCTACTTAAGCCTCTCCGCCTCCTCGAGAGCGACGGGAGAATCGAGATCAATGTTCTCGTCGACACCGTCGAAGAGGTCTCCGAGCACATCTTCCCCTCCATGAGGGACCCCCACACCGGAGGTATCTGGGTGTTGTGCATCCCTGATTTCCCTCGGTGTGTACGAAGTGCCCAAATTAAAGCCACCCAGGGAATTGATTTCTCTAAGGGTCTCATCTTGCCCCCGAGAAGTTTCGGGTTCAGACCCTCTGGAATCACCAGTAGCGGGTTCATCGGCACGGGCTGTACCATGTTCGACTTAAAACTCGGGGACTGTGCCGCACCCTCCTCGAGGGTCTCCTCAGCATGGGATTGGTCCATATCGACCACCCCCGATTCTGGGGCCTTCCGCCTAGCAACTTGTGGAGCATCCACGCCCAATCTCGCCCTTTGTACCAAAGGGCGACCATCATTATCATCATCTTCATCCTTGGTATGGGGACTTGCCACAGCAGTCAAAGTCGAGACCGTGGTGTCCGTCCGAGGCTTGCGAACTTTAGGTTTCTCTAATTTGGAAGACCCGACCGATGCCTCCTTCTTCCTCTTCCTGCCGTTGCCGGGTTTCGAGGTCCCTTCCTCACCATCAGGAGACGACCTCATCAACACTCCATCCCCGAGGACTACACGAGCGTGATGCATCAAACTTACCACCATAAAAGATAGTCATAAGGAAACATGGTAAAGATAGCGATAAAAAACATACCGTGGTTCTTGGCCTGCTACTGCGTTCTGGCCAAGTCACGCCAAGATCGCTCGATATAAGGGAAAGCGAAATCCAGTAGTCCTATCCATCCCGATAGGTTCTGAACCGCGTTGGGGTACCAAGCGGTGGCTGCATAATCAAAAGAAGATCGTTTTCAGAAAGGGAAGAAAGGGCACTAAAACGTGCTCGGGGTAGGGGCACTTATACTCCATATTCTATTCCTCCGGGAATGGCATCCTGTTAGCCGGGATGATGTTCGAGGTCCTCACTCGGACAAATCGGCTCATCCACCCCCGGTCGTTGTCCTCATCGATGCTTGAAAAGAACATCTTTGCGGACCGAGGATGAAGCTTGATCAAACCTCGAAAGAGACGGAGGCTATATAATCTGATCAAATGATTAAGGGTAAAGGTCATACCCCCGACCTTGTTGGAAAAATATCGGAGCATGTAAACAATCCTCCAGAAAGAAGGATAGATTTTGCCGAGCGTCACCCGATACTCACGACAAAAATCGAGGATCACCGGATCTATCGATGGGGAAGAAGGATCTGAAGGATCTACGGGACCCAGAGTAAAGGAGTACGTATATACACTGAGGAAGCTAGCTTTATGGTCTACTATGATTTTCTCAGGATTGGGGATCTCAACTAACGTTGCCTCCCCCCATCGACAGTCTTCCTTCACTCTATGCGTACCGGTCACCACGCTGATGTACCGAGACACGTGCTCACATCGGCCTGGTGTAGAAGGGGGATTTTTGATGGAAAAATCGGAGACCACATCGAATTGGCCGGGAGTACATTGCTCGACAGTTGGGGGGTACTTTTGGTTTACCCCTGGATGGACGGGACGAAGAAGCAATGCCCTCTTTCTGAGGCACCGTTCTAGAGGTTCTAGCCATGACTATAAAAAGGGTTTCTGAGAAAGTAGCGAGGAGGCAAGCGCAGAAGGGAGGAGAATGTAGAAGATGATGAACTTAGCTCTATAAAAAATTGAGAATGTTGTAAAAGTGTGAATGACAAAACGGTTGAGGTATTTATAGAAGCCATATAGGCAGCATTTGAGGAGCGGAAATGTCAAACCAATAGCGGTTCGTGGTTTTCTCGATAGTCATGTTGACAGCGACCCCTGCGCAGTCTTTGAGTCATGGGATTTAATGCTCTGACGGACTGACGTCATGATGGTAGTATCAAAGAGGTAAAGGTTCAAGGCCGTTTCTTATCATTTTCATTCTATGAAACGTGGGGACTATCTGTATACGGTGAAAATTAGAGGGTCCAATTTTACGGTCATTATGATGCTTCATAAGCATATATCCAGGAGGCTCGAGGCTCAGCTCGAGGTTCGACCCTGAAGATTCTCAGTGATCGACCTGGGGGCAGTGCAAATCGATGAATATGATGAACAAACTGGAAGTTCCCAAGGCACGTGGTTAAAGCTGACCAAGTCTACTAGGCTAGTACAAGCCCGTACCATAGCATTAAATGGTTGTACCAGCCTCATATCCTTGTAATAAATGCATATGTACTATATTGGGATTCTCCCTCCTATATAAACGGGATCCTTATCATTTTGTAAAGGCACGATACAACATTGAATACAAGAACAAGAACATTCTCTGCTCTCTAACTTAAACATGTTCTCCTTTGATCTTATTACTTATATTTATTGCTTACATTTATTGTATTTCATTAATTGTTCGTAATTTATTACTCATTATTGATCATAAAGAGCCCTCATCAAGGCCCTTAGAACTGTTAGTTCTTTGTAAACTGTCCACAACCTAACATTTAGCTCAACCCCGAGGCCACGTATAACCTAGCTCGAGGCCCCGATTCTCAGTCACTCGGTTTTCTTGTCACACTACCTTCAAGCTCTTATCTTATTTTCTAGTTTCACACTTAGCATCTACTGCCTAAAAACTAGCATAAAAATGAATCACGTATATTTAGAACCACAAAATCAAATCTAATTGTAATTACTGTTTTAAAGCTAAACATCCTGATTTCGTTCCTTCATGCTTTCAGGCTATAGTGCATTACAATCAGGCCATCACTAAGTCCCTAGCTGAGTCAACCCGCTATGAGGAAGAGTGTAGGAGGCTCTCGTCAGAGGCTGATGAGCTCAGAGCTCTTTTAACCAAAAGGGAGGAAGATCTTCATGACCTTCAGACTCGTTTGGAGATGGTATCTCGAGAGCGGACTGATCTTGCTGAGTAGGTAATACAGTTTTCATATGTTTTTATTTTTGTGCTTGTCCGACTTCGACACTTCACACCTTTGGGTTGATCTTTAAAGCTTGAGAAGAAAGATGTCCTGATGAGGGAGGGGCTCGGAGCTAGGGATATTGAGATTCTCAGACTCAAGCAGCGTGTGGATGAGATAGCCTCCGAGAGAGATGCCCTTCAGGGGAAGTTGATCTCCGCTAAGCATCTTCTTCAAGATGCGAGGGAGGATAGTGGTGAGTATAAGTATCTTTATGCTTAATCGGTCGCCACGCTATCTGCAGCCAAGTTTGAAGCTGATGGGCTCATGTCCTCGTACCGAAAAGATGCTGCTGCTGCAAATGCTCGGGCTCGAAAGGTGTCTGAAGAGGTCGAGCCTGAACTGACCCGGGCCCTGGAGCATGCCCGACTGAGATCTCGGAGACAGGCTCTCGAGGACATACATGCAGGGGGCATCGATTTGTCTGCTGAGATCGAGAGGGTGAAGACCCTAGAGGAAGAATTGGCAGCTCTGCTTCCTCCGATGATGGCTCAAACAGTGGTTCGACCAGTGGCTCGGAGGGTGATGACGATGAAGGCGAAGTCCCCGAGGTAGATGAGGCCGTTGACGTTCTAGGGGTCGAGGACCAAGCTGATGAATGCACATCTTCTGAGGGAGCTTCGTCCGAGCAAGTGACCCCGGCGGTAGATTAGGTTTTTATTTGCTCATTTTCTGTGTGAGGATTCCAGGCGCGAGACTGGCAAATATGACTGTGGACCTTTATAATATATATAAGGATCTTTGCTTTTCGTTTTTTCTTGTCTTCCCTTTGCCTTTTTTGGAGCAAATTTTGATGTTCGTCGATGACCAGTTTGATGTCGATTCGACTTATGATATAAACCCCTTAGGTTTTTATGTTCGACGAATGATTGATAACAGTTATCCGTTCTGGGTTCGACCCTCAAGTTTTTAACGCATTTGCCCTTAAGCACTTTAGATCGGCCCTTGGGCTCTTTAAGCTGGCCCTTAGGCTCTTACGCATTGGCCCTTAGGCTCTTAGGCATTGGCCCTTAGGCTCTTTAGGCTGGCCCTCAGGCTCTTATGCATTGGCCCTTAGGCTCTTTAGCTTGGGTCGATATGACCTCTAATATGGCTATAGTTTTCCCTCATTTCGGCTAAAGAATTTTGAAGTTTTGATTATGCCTCGTTGAGGTCTTATAGAAGTATTGCCTCATTTAGGTCTTATAAGTTTGGGCATGCCTCTTTGAGGTCTTACAGATTCGATGCTGCCTCACTAAGGTCTTACAAGCTCGAGCTTTTGATGGCTTCGATGAGCTGACTGTCGGCGATAGTCCCCAAGTGTTCGAGGATTTTTGTCCCTTGAGCCATTTTGCGTGACAGTAGTAAACAACGTTTTGACAAGAAGGGAGGCTTCTTTGATTACTTGATATACATGTACATATTCTTGCCTTCAGAGGCTCGATTATTCTACATGGACACGGTTCATTCGACCATTTGGCCCAATACAATTTTACCCTATCAAGGTCCCCCTTAGGCATAACTCGATTTTTTCGAAAAGATTACCTCCGAGGGGGGTGACCCCCAGTATTCGAGGTTGATCGAAGAGAAGCCTTGAATACTTGATGAGTTCTCCTTAGGTAGCATATGGATGTTGCCTCATTAAAAACCTCACCGGTAAAACACATTTAGGATAAAACCCGATCTAAGGAAAAAAGAGCGCGACACATGGTTTAAAACCCAAGGTCTTCGAGCTGGAGGGTGCTTCGATTCCTCTCAATCGAACACCTGCAACAAGTTAGTATAAAACATACACGAAAAGGGAGAAGGTTATACCTTAGCAATAATAGCGTTTGAGCATTGATATGTTCTAATTTCTTGGAAGTTGCTCGCCTTCCATGGTGCCGAGTTTGTAGGACCCTTTACCTACTACTCCGAGGACACTGTATGGTCCTTCCTAGATCTGGCCTAGTTTCCCTTCATTTGGGTTTCGAGTGTTGAGGGTGACTTTCCTTAGGACTAAGTCCCCGACTCCGAAGTTTCGGAGGTTTGTTCTCCTGTTATAATATCTCTTGATCCTCTGCTTTTGGGCGGCCATTTGGGCTAGTGCAGTCTCTTGCTTTTCATCTAGTAGTTTGAGGGCTGTAGTCATGGCCTCGCTATTCGAGTCCTCGGTGGCATGTCGAAATCTAGCGCTTGGCTCTCCGACCTCGACCGGTATCAAATCCTCGGACCCGTATACCAAAGAGAACGGTGTCTCTCCAGTGCTTGACTTCGAAGTTGTTCGGTATACCCATAGTACTTCTGGCAATACCTCTCTCCATTTTCTAACCTCTTTTTAAAGTTTTGGATGATGGTCTTGTTCGTGGACTCAGCCTGTCCATTTGCACATGGGTGATGGGGCGTTGATAGGATCCTCTTGATTTTATGATCTTTTAGGAATTTTGTCACCTTGCTGCCTATGAAATGTTTCCCATTATCACATGTAATCTCGGAGGGGATCCCGAACCGGCATATGATGTGGTCCCAGATGAAGTCAATGACTTCTTTTTCTCTTATCTTCTCGAAAGCCTGTGCTTCCACCCATTTTGAGAAATAGTCAGTCATAAACAGAATAAATCTAGCTTTACCTGGCGTCGTTGGTAGGGGGCCAACGATGTCCATCCCCCATTTCATGAACGGCCATGGTGATAAGACTGAATGTAGATGTTCACCGGGTTGGTGAATCATTGGCGCAAACCTTTGGCATTTGTCATACCTTTGAACGAATTCCTTAGTGTCTTTTTCCATGCTGTCCCAATAGTAGCCTGCTCTGATCACCTTTCGAACCAGAGAATCGGCGCCATAATGATTTCCACAAGTGCCATCATGGATTTTTTGAAGTACATATTCGGTGTCCCCCGGTCCCAAGCATACTGCTAGAGGTTCATCGAAGGTCTTTCTATATAGTGTTCCATTCTCGCCTAGTGAAAATCGAGCTACTTTGGCTCGAAGGGCCCTTGATTCTTTTGGGTCTGTGGGCAGCTTCCCGTTTCTCAAGTCGATGTATTTATTCATCCAATCCCATGTTAGACTTGTTAAGTTTATCTTGGCATGGCCTCCTTCAATCACCGACTTGGATAAATGTACAACGACCCCCGGGAGTATGTCATCTTCTTCGACGGACGACCCCAGGTCCGCGAGTGCATCGGCCTTGCTGTTCTAATCTCGAGGAATATGGACCAGAGTCCTTTCTTTGAAGTGATGCAATGTGAGTTGAAGTTTGTCTAAGTATCTTTGCATCCTGTCTTCTCGAACCTCGGAGCTCCCATTTACTTGGTTGACCACCAGAAGGGAGTCGCATTTTGCTTCGACGACTTCTGCTCCTAGACTCTAGGCCAGCTCGAGACCTGTAATCATAGCCTCATACTCGGCTTCGTTGTTAGTTAATTTTGATGTTTTTATAGATTGCCTAATCATGTCACCCATAGGCGGTTTCGGAATGATGTCGAGCCCGGACCCTTTCACGTTCGAGGCGATGTCGGTGAATAGGGTCCATACCCCCGATGAAGTGCTTGTTTTTAGCAAGAGTTCTTTCTCTACCTCAGGCACGAGGGCAGGCATAAAGTTTGCCACGAAGTCCGCCAAAATTTAGGACTTGGTAGTAGTCCGGGGTTGGTACTCGATATCATACCCTCCGAGCTCGATGTCCCATTTGGCCAATCTGCCCGATAATTTAGGTTTGTGCAAGATGTTTCTAAGAGGGTATGTTGTTAAAACACATATACGATGGCACTGAAAATAAGGTTTTAATTTTCGAGATACACTTATTAATGCAAGAGCTAATTTTTCTAACTGTGGGTACCTGGTTTCAGCATCTCCAAGAGTCCGACTCACGTAATAAATAGGGAATTATGTACCTTGTTCTTCCAGAACCAACACACCACTTACCGCTACCTCGGATACGACCAGATAGAAGTACAACGTTTCGTCTTCCTTCGGGGTGTGGAGTAAAGGCGGGCTCGAGAGATACCGCTTCAATTCCTCTAAGGCATGTTGGCATTCGGGAGCCCACTCAAAGTTGTTTTTCTTCTTAAGCAAGAAGAAGAAATGATGACTTCGATCTGATGATCTCAAGATGAATCGGCCTAAGGCCACTATCCGCCCGGTCAGCCGCTGTACGACCTTCACATTGTTCACTACTGTGATTTCTTCAATGGCCTTGATTTTGTCGGGGTTGATCTCAATCCCCCTATTTGACACCATGAAGCCTAAAAATTTGCATGATCCTACTCCGAAGGCACATTTCTTAGGGTCGAGCTTCATGTTGTAGCTTCTAAGGATATCGAATGTTACCTTTAAATGAGTCAAATGGTCCTCTGTGCGTAGGGACTTAACTAGCATGTCATTAATGTAAACTTCCATAGATCGGCCTATTTGATGTTTGAACATCTTTTTAACTAGGCGTTAGTACGTAGCTCCTGCGTTTTTTAGCCCGAGGGCATTACATTATAACCATATGTACCATACTTCGTGATGAACAAAGTCTTTTCCCTATCTTCCAGGTTCATTTGAATTTGATTATACCCGGAGTAGGCATCGAGAAAAGTGAGGATCTCGTGGCCGGCCGTGGCATCGATCAAGCGATCGATGTTGGGCAATGGGAATGAGTCTTTGGGGCATGCTTTATTCAAGCTTTATAATCTAGCACATTCTTAATTTATTTCCTTTTTTGGGAACCACTACCACATTAGCAACCATTCGGGGTATTTTGCCTCCCTAATCGATCCTATTTTGAGGAGTTTTATTACCTCGTCTTTGATGAATGCATATTTTACCTCGGATTGAGGCCTCCACTTCTGCTTTACTGGTTTGAACCTGGGATCGACACTTCGTCGATTGGTGGTTATTTCCGGGATCCCTGTCATGTCTAAATGGGACCAAGAGAAGCAATCAATGTTGTTAATAAGAAATTGGATGAGTTTTTTCCTGAGTTCAGGGGTTGATCCCATTCCCAGGTATACCTTTCGATCTGGAAGTTGCTCGATCAGGACGGCCTGTTCGAGTTCTTCGACCGTTAACTTTGTTACATCCAACTCCTCGGGGGCAACGAAGGTCTGAGGGGTGAAGAAGTCTTCTTCATCATCTTCGTTCGAATGCTCACAGACCACCTGTTCCTCGGGGGTCAACCTGTTCCCTGACTCATCCTGAACGGGAAAAGTCGATGTTGGTGCCATGTCGTTTACCCCGAACATCTCCTTAGCTACATGTTGTTCTCCGTGCTCTATTTTTATACCATCTTTTGTAGGGAACTTCATCATCTGATGAAGAGTTGATGGTACCATCCTCATGTTGTGAATCCACGGTCTTCTGAGTAAGGCATTGTACCTCATGTCACCTTCGATGACATGAAACTTGGTGTCTTGCACTTTACCGGACACGTTGACTGGGAGGATGATTTCTCCTTTCATTGTCTCACTTGCCATGTTGAATCCATTGAGGACTCGAGAGGTGGGTATGATCTGATCGAGCAGTCCGAGCTGCTCCACCACATTCAACCTAATTATGTTGGCCGAGCTATCTGGATCCACGAGCACACGTTTAATTTGAACGTTATTCAAAAGAAAAGAAATTACCAGTGCATCATTATGTGGTAGGGACAAGGATTCGATGTCTTCTTCTCTAAATGTAAGGGCGTCCTCGATTATGTACTCCGAGTTTGCCTTTCTGTTGCGATGTGCACTTTGGCCCGTTTGAACATGGGTCCCTATGGGACGTCGGTTCCTCCAACGATCATGTGAATGATGCGCTGAGGTTCTTCTGGTCCATTCTTTTCGTTTGCCTCTCTTTCTCGAAAGCGGTCCTTGGCTCGATTGCTGAGGAATTCTCGAAGGTGTCCTTCGTTAATCAGCCGGGCCACCTCCTCTTGGAGCTGTCTACAATCCTTGGTCGTATGACCGTGAATGCCATGGAATTCGCACATCAAGTTGGGGTTCCTTCGGGAATGATCTGACTGCACGGGCTTTGTTCATCTAGTATCCCTGATTCTACCCATGGCTGATACGATGTCCGAGACATCGATGTTGAAGTTGTATTCCAACAATCGGGGTGCCTTCATTGGCCTCGAATGCCTGTCAAACCCGGTCTTGCTCACAAGTCCCCAGGAATTTTGTCCTTGATCTACTCCTCGATCATTTCGAGGTATACTCCGCCTCGATGTGTCTCTTAAATCTTTGGAGTATGGCTGATACCTTTCTTTGCCCGATCTTGACTCCCTTTCTGTGGACTTTGGTTCCTTTGCTAGGAGTCTGCTTGGATATACTGAGCCAGAGGGGGCTCCCAATTGGTCGTCCTCGACCCTGATCATCGATTGATATCTGTTGTGTACATCCGCCCAAGTTACGGCGGTATACTCAACCAAGTTCTGCTTAAGCTGCTTCGAAGCTATCGAGCTTCGCTCGTTCAAGCCCTGGGTGAAGGCATCCACTGCCCAGTCATCGAAGACTGGTGGCAATTCCAGTTGCTCCATCTGAAAGCGAGATACAAATTCCCTTAGCAACTCGTTTTCTCTTTGTTTGATCTTGAACACATCGGACTTCCTGGTTGAGACCTTGATGGCACCGGCATGTGCCCTCACAAAAGAGTCTGCCATCATGGCAAATGAATCTTTCAAGTTCGGGGGTAGGTTGTGGTACCATATCATGGCCCCCTTTGACAGCGTTTCTCCAAATTTTTTCAACAAGACGAACTCAATTTCGTCATCCTTTAAGTCATTCCCTTTTACAGCACAAGTATAAGCGGTAATGTGCTCATTGGGGTCCGTGGTCCCGTTATACTTCGGGACATCGGGCATTCTGAATTTCTTCGGGATGGGCTTCGGAGCAGCACTTGATGGGAATGGTTTCTGCACGATCTTCTTTGAATCTACACCCTTCAGAGTCGGGGGTGTGCCTGGGATCTGATTGACCCTCGAGTTATAAGTCTCCACCTTTTTATCGTTAGCCTCTATCTTCTTTTCTCCTGATTCAATCCTTCTAGTGAGGTCCTCGAGTATCTTCATAATAGCGGGGTCTATTGCTGACCCGTTATTACTTGCTCTCTCGGTGCCTGCTCGACTCGAGGAGCTGTTTCCGGTGCTGCTATTTTTGGAGTTTTTTTGTTTACTTTGTAGCTGAGCAATAGCCACTTGTTGCGCTTGCAACATCTCAAAAATGACTTGAAGACTAACGTCTTTATCTTCCCCACGCACGCTTCCGTCGGTATGAGAGCTTACGTCGACATGCACAACGTTGCGTGAGTTTATGTCGACGGGGGTTTGTGCTACTGCCACCCCTGGGTTTTGCGGTGGTACACCGCATCTGCTGGAGCCACCCCTAGGTTTTGCGGTGGTACACCGGCGTTTGCACCATTTTCTCCCTGAAGCCCAATACCATTGTTTTCGCGTGCATTTGCTGAGTTAGAAATTTTGACCTGAAATCAGAGATTCTTGGACAAGAAAAAGTGTGAAGAATAACTTGTGTTTTCAGAAAACTAGCACCAAAACTATCACTATTATTTTTAGCCCCACGGTGGCGCCAAACTGTTTACCTTGAAAATGGTAATGACAATTATATTTGATTTTGTGGTTCTAAAAATATGCGATTTATTTTAATACTAGTTGTTAGGGAATAGATGCTAAGTGAGAGTAAAGAAAATAAGAAATGCAAACCAAAGCTATCGCAAACCGAGCCTCGAGCTGGCTGGAATAGAGGCTTCGAAGCCTATTTAGGGCAGTTGATAGTGAGCTTATTGATGAAGAAACAATGATAATGAAGCCTCAAAGATGGCCTTTTGCGGTTAATAATGAGCAATGAATGAAGAACAATGAATAAACAATAAATGAACAATGAAAGAGCAAGCAATAAATGTGTAGAACAATTGTTTAAGCAAGAGCGAGGAATGTTGTATTGTAAATCAATGTATCCTCCTTACAAAATGACAAGGGTCCCCTTTATATAGGACGGGTGAATCCTAACATAGTACATGTCTAATAAATGACGAAGAAATACTACTAGTACAACTGTATAACGGCTCAGTATGGATTTGTACTATTCTTGCAGACTCTGTCCGTCCTCATCATGTACCCTCGGGGGTTTCCCGCCTTTCCATGATGATCACCGACTTGAGCTTCTCCGAGATTCACCTTTGATATGCCCCCTCGAGGGAAGCACCTCGGTGTTTGCCTTCAAATCCCACTTCGAGCTCCTCGATGTCGGACGTGGAGTGCCACAGTAGCCCCAAAGTTGAACTCTCCGATTTTGGCCGTATACACCAGCAAAACCGCATCTGCGACGTCGCACCTGCGGAAAAACAATCACAGGTACGGAACTTCACTTAAAATCCAGACTTCGCTCCTGCGGCCTCGAGACCGCGTCTGCGCTTACGCAGGTGCGGAAATCCTCACGCTCCTGCAATTCAGCCTCGCACCTGCGCCCTCTCTTCCGCTTCTGCGACCATTGTAGGTACGGCTAACCCCTCGCACCTGCGGACTCTACCAACTCCTCCTCCTATCGCTTCTACGATCAAACTCAAGCTTCTGCGGCTCCCTCTCCGTAGGTGCGGTTATGACAGCTGAGTCCCAAATTTCAGCCATTCTCCAAACTTCAAACTTGATCCGTTAACCACCCGAAACTCAGCCAAGGCCCTCGGGACCTTAACCAAACATACCAACACATCCCATAACATCATTCAAACTTAGTCGAGCCTTTGAATCACTCAAAACAACATCAAAACACAAAATTAGACTAAGATTCAAGCCTAAGAACTCCTAAACATCCGAATTCCGCAAACAATGCCGAAACCTATCAAATCACGTCCGAATGACCTCATATTTTGCACACACGTCACAAATGACACCACCAACCTACTCCAACTTCCAAAATTCCATTCCAATCCCGATATCAAAATTTTCACTGCTGACCAAAATCACCAAAATTACAACTTTCGCCAATTCGAGCCTAATTCTACCCGGGCCTCAAAATTACATTCCAAACGTGCTCTGAAGTCAAAAGTCACCTAACGAAGCTAACGGAACCATCAAAATTCAAATCTGATATCATTTACACTTAAGTCAACATCCGTTCAACTATCCTAACTTAAGCCTTCACAAAAGAGACTAAGTGTCTCAAATCCTCTCCGAAACCACTCCAGACCCGAGCCAACTGACCCCACATATCATAATATAGCTGATGAAAACAAAAAGAAACAGAAAAAGGAAAATGGGGCTGTAACTCACGAAACGACTGGCCGGGTCGTTACATCCTCCCACTCTTAAACAAACGTTCGTCCTCGAACGAGTCTAGAAACATACCTGAAGCCATAAATAGGTGTGGATATCTGCTCCGTATCACGCGCTTAGTCTCCTAAGTAGCCTCCTCCACGGGCCGACCTCTGCACTACACTTTTACTGAAGCTATATCCTTTGATCTCAACTTTCGAACCTGCCGCTCCAAAATAGCTACCGACTCCACATCATAAGTCAAATCACCATGTAACTGAACCGTGCTGAAATCCAAGACATGAGACAGATCGCTGATATACTTCTGGAGCATAGAAACTTGAAATACTGGATGCACACCTAACAAGCTAGGTGGCAAAGCAAGCTCATAGGCCACCTCCCTAATCCTCCGAAGCACCTCAAACGACCCAATAAACCGAGGGCTCAGCTTGCCCTTCTTCCCAAATATCATAACACCCTTCATGGGTCAAACCTTCAATAAAACCTTCTCCCCAATCATATAAGACATATCACGAACCTTTCTATCAGCATAACTCTTTTTTCTTCACTGAATTGTGCGAAGCCGCTCCTGAATCACTTTGACCTTGTCCAATGCATCCTGAACCAAGTATGTACCCAAAAGCCTAGCCTCACCCGGCTCAAACCAACCCACTGGAGATCTACACCGCCTCCCATATAAAGCCTCACACGGGTCCATCTGAATACTCGACTGATAACTGTTGTTGTAAGCAAACTCCATGAGTGGTAGAAACTGGTCCTATGAACCCCCAATATCAATGACACAAGCACGTAACATATCCTCCAATATCTGAATAGTGCGCTCGGACTGCCCGTCCGTCTGAGGGTGAAATGTTGTGCTCAACTCAACTTGAGCGCCCAACTCCCGCTGCACGGCTCTCCAAAACTGCAACGTTAACTGCGTGCCTTTATCTGAAATGATGGAAACTGGCACTCCATGAAGGCGAACAATCTCTCTGATATAAATCTCAGCCAACCGATCTAAAGAATAGGTAGTACACACAGGAATGAAGTGTGCGGACTTGGTCAGCCAATCCACATCACCCAAATAGCATCGAACTTCCTCAAAGTCCGTGGGAGACCGACTACGAAATCCATGGTGATCCGCTCCTACTTCCACTCTGGGATCTCTATTTGCTGAAGCAAGCCACCCGGTCTCTGATGCTCATATTTCACCTGCTAACAATTGAGACACCGAGCTACAAACCCAATTATATCTTTCTTCATCCTCCTCCACCAATAGTGTTGTCTCAAATACTGATACATCTTCGCGGCACCCGAATGGATGGAATACCGTGAACTATGGGCCTCCTCAAGAATAAATTCCCGATCCCCATCTACCTTCGGCACACATATCCGGCCCTGCATCCTCAATACCCCGTCATCTTTAATAGTCACATCTTTGGCATCATCATGTAGAACCTTTTCCTTGAGGACAAGAAAATGAGGATCATCATACTGGCGCTCTCGGATACGATCAAAGGAGGAAGAAATCGTACAAGCTAGGACTCGACTAGGCTTCGAAATACCCAATCTCACGAACCGATTGGCCTAGGCCTAAACATCAACTGCAAAAGGTCTCTCACCAACATGAAGGAATACAAGACTACCCATACTCACTACCTTTCTACTCAATGCATTGGCCACCATATTGGCCTTTCCCGGATGGTACAAAATAGTAATGTCATAGTCCTTTAGCAACTCCAACCATCTCCGCTGCCTCAAATTGTGATCCTTCTATTTGAACAAGTGTTGTGGGCTACGATGATATGTAAACACCTCACAATACACACCATAGAGATAATGCCTCCAAATCTTCAACGCGTGAACAATGGCAGCCAACTCCAAATCGTGAACAGGGTAATTCTTCTGATGGTGTTGAGAAGCATAAGCATTCACCCTACCCTCCTGCATCAAAACACACCAAATACCGATCCGAGAAGCATTACAATATACTAAATATGAGCCTGAAGCTGATGGCAAAACAAACACTGGAGCTGTGGCAAAGACGGTCTTGAGCTTTTGAAAGCTCGTCTCACACTCATCCGACCACCTAAAAGGAGCACCCTTTTGGGTCAGTTTGGTCAAGGGTGTTGCAATAGATGAAAATACCTGCACGAATCGACGGTAGTAACCAGCCAAACCAAGAAAATTACGAATCTCAGT
The DNA here is from genome assembly GCF_001879085.1 of Nicotiana attenuata. NCBI lineage: Eukaryota > Viridiplantae > Streptophyta > Magnoliopsida > Solanales > Solanaceae > Nicotiana > Nicotiana attenuata. The sequence goes on from NW_017672817.1 coordinate 70,432, forward strand.
GGCTGAGGTCCGTTAGGGCCAACTCTAGACCGCCTCCTTCAACTGCTACAACACAATCCGCAAATACTGGACATGCTCCTCCTAGCTACGAGAGTACACCAGGATATCATCAATAAATACAATAACAAATGAGTCGAGATAAGGATGGAACACACTGTTCATCAAATGCATGAACGCTGTCGGGGCATATATCAGCCCAAAAGACATCACAAGGAACTTATAATGACCATATTGCGTCCTGAAAGCCGTCTTAAGGATGTCCGAGTCCCTAATCTTCAACTAGTGATACCCTAATCTGAGATCAATCTTGGAGAACACCCTCGCTCACTGAAGCTGGTCAAATAAATAATCAACACGAGGCAAAGGTTACTTGTCCTTGATTGTGACTTTGTTCAACTGCTTATAAACAATGCGCATTCTCATAGTGCCATCCTTCTTCTTCACAAATAGAACAGGTACACCCTAAAGTGACACACTATGCCTGATAAACCCCTTCTCAAGGAGCTCCTGAAGCTGCTCCTTCAATTCTTTTAACTCCGCTGGTGCCATACGATATGACAAAATAGAAATTGGCTGAGTGCCCGGCACCAAATCAATACCGAAGTCAATATCCTTATCCGGCGGCATGCCCGACAGGTCTGCATAAAACACATCTGGAAAGTCTGTCACTACCGGAACTGAATCAATAGTAGGAGTCTCTGCACTGACATCCCTCCCAAAGGCCAAATAAGAAAGACACCCCTTCCCAACTATTCGCCTGGCCTTCAAGAATGAAATCACTCTATTAGGAACATAGTCCAATGAACCTCGCCACTCAATGCGTGGCAACTCCGGCGTAGCCAACATCATAGTCTTAACATGACAGTCCAGAATAGCATGGCACGGAGACAACCAATCCATGCCCAATATGACATCAAAATCAACCATATTGAGCAGCAAAAGGTCTACTCGGGTCTCCAATCCCCCAATAGTCACAACACAAGACCGACATATGCGGTCCACAACAATAGTATCGCTCACAGGAGTAGATACATAAACAGATGAAACAAGGGACTCACGGGGCATATCCAAATGAGGAAAAAAATATGACGACACATATGAAAAAGTGGAACCAGGATCAAACAATACAGAGGCATCCCTGTGGCAAACTGAAATAATACCTGTGATCACATCATCTAAAGAAATAGCATCTGGTCTGGATGGGAGTGCATAGAAAGGGTCCTGACCACCACCTGATCGGCCTCCCCCTCTAGGGCAACCTCTAGCTGACTAACCTTCACCCCGAGCTGGCTGGGCGGGTGGGAAAGTAACTGGTGCTAAAGCCGAAGGCTGACTCCTCTGTTGGGATGAACCTCCCGTAAGGCAAGGACAAAACCTCTTGATATGACCCAAATCTCCACACTCAAAGCAACCTCTCCCTGCAAATAGCGGTGGGGACTGAAGGGAGCCCCGAGCAACGGGATACCAGCTAGAAGAACCAGGCATAGATGAACCCTAAGCTGATGGTGCATGAGATGAACTCTGAGTTGGAAGGGCACTGAGAGATGAGTGGCCCTGATGTGAACTGTGAGAACCATGGCAGATGATCCACCACGGTGACCTGGACGAGCTGACTGAGCATATCTGAATGGACGACCTCTACTGTGCTGGCACTAATCCCCAAAAGGAACACCACCAAAACTACCAGATCCCCGAGGCCTCTTGGCCTCCCTCTCAAGCCGCTCCTGGCGGTGAACCGACTCTATCTCTCGAGAAATGTCAACTACCTCCTCAAAAGAAGCACCAGACACCCTCTCTCTAGTCATAATAATTCGTAGATGATATGCGAGGCCATCCACGAACCTCCTGATCCTCTCCTTGTCGGTAGGAACCAACCAAATAACATAGCGGGATAACTCCGAAAATCTCATCTCGTACTGCGTCACAGTCATATCATCCTGACAGAACTGCTGAAAGTGTCTGCGCAGGTCCTCTCAACGAGACTGCGGGCCCATAATTCTCCAAAAAGAGAACGGTGAACTGCTGCCACATAAGGGCGCTGCACCAACAGGCCTACGCCTCTCATAAGCCTCCTACCAAGTAAAGGCAGCTCTAGAGAACTGAAAAGTAGTGAATAAGACCCCACTGGCCTCCAGAATACCCATTATACGGAGAATCCTATAACACTTATCCTAGAAACCCTAGGCATCCTCGCCCTCTGCACCACTGAAAGTCGGAGGATGATGTTTACCGAACCTCTCCAATCTACGTTGCTCATCATCAGGCATAACTGGAACCACATAATCCTGAGCAGGTGCAACCAGCTGGGCTGGTGGTACCCCCGGTGTCTGAAGTCCCTACATAACCTGCTCGGGTGTACAGGCGGCGGGAGTCTGAGTGCCTCCCCCGGCCTGGGAAGTATCTGCTATAGCAGTAATAGAGACCGCCTGAGAAAGACTGGTGCACACGGTCAGAATCTGAGCTAAGGTCTCCTAAAGACCCGGAATAATAATAGGCACAATCGGTGCCTAAGCTTGTCCTGCTGGTGCATCCACAATTAGGACCTGATCATGTACTGGGGCAGCTGGTGGGTCTGCAGGTGCTGCCCTAGCTGTTGTGCGGGCTACCCCTTTGCCCCTACCACGGCCTTGACCACGACCCCTACCCCTCGAGGCCCCAACTGGTGGTACTGGTGGCTATCTGTCCTGACCGGTAGCACGTGTCCTCTCCATCTGTGAGAGAATAGAATAACACAAGTTTAGTTACATAAATCAATAGATTCGCACGATCAAGAATGTGAAGTATTCCTAAAGGTTCTATAGCCTCTCGAAGATAAGTACAGACGTCTCTGTACCGATCCGCGAGACTCTACTAAACCTGCTCATGAATCATGAGGCCTATGTAACCTAGGCTCTGATACCAACTTGTCACGACCCAAAAACTAATCTGGTCGTGATGGCGCCTATAGTGGTACTAGGCAAGCCGACACTTCTCAGAAACACTTCGGTATTTCATAAAAATTAAGTTAAAGTTTTTCCTAATAGAAATTTCAGAAAAGAGTTATACTCAAAATAAGAAAATGCGGAAAATAAAGCCCGACATTGGGGTGTCACTAAGGCACACGAGACTACAACAAACTGTTATCAAAATAGCAAGACTATCATAGTCTGAGAATAACCAAATACACTAAAGGGAAGATAAAGAAGGAGAAAAGCAGGACTGCGATCGCTAGGTAGCTACCTCGCTATCTCAGATAATCCGCTATTGAGTAAATCAACAACCGCTACCGTGGCCAAAGATACTTGGATCTACACACAAGGTGCAGGATGTAACGTGAGTATACCAACTCAGTAAGTAACAAGTCAAACTATGGACTGATAGGTAGTGACGAACTTAGCCTCAACAAGTAATCAGAAATAAATTGTACAGAAAAGTAGGCATGCTTTCAATTCAAATAATTAGCTCAAGCAGTAAAGTAAATATAGTTCTGGACAATGTGATGTATACAGCTCAGCTAATCTCTACGTGCCAATGCACACAATGTATGAAAATGTACCATGTACCTCCACTCTCAAGTACATTGATCATAACCACTATCATCTCGCATGAATTGGTCCGGATGACTTTGCATTTGCTGACCTTGTTTCCGTCTCTTGTTTATCATCATATTCACACCTTCCATCGCATTCACTTGGTTTGGCCCTTGAACTTGTTGAAGCTGAGCTTTGGCTAATAGGTTCATTGTAGTTGTCAACTAGATAATAGCTTGCCCATGATCATGTAGTTCCTTGTGTAGGTGAATGATATTTGGTTCATCTTGAGGAACATTGGCTCTACTTTGCCATGTCGATGAGGTATCCGCCATCTCATCAAGAATTTCAAAAGCTTTGGCATAAGGCGTGTTCATGAAGTTCCCACCGGCGAGCTGATTAACCACACATTGATTTGTTGTGTTGATCCCCCTGTAGAAGGTTTGTTGGATCATGGCATCGGTCATATCATTGTTCGGGAACTCTTTAACCATGGTATGATATCTTTCCCAAATCTCGTGCACTGTCTTACTGGGTTCTTGCTTGAACACAAGAATCTCATCCCGAAGTGTAGCCATATGTCCCGGAGAGAAGAATTTGGCAATGAATTTTTCCGCCAACTCATCCTTAGTGTGGATGTAATGATTGGGAAATCTTTCTAACCAGTCCAATGCCTTTCCCCGTAGAGAAAAGAGAAATAGCCTCAACCGCAACGCGTCCTTGGAGACGTTTGTTTGCTTGCTCCCCAACTAGTATCAACGAACCCTTTGAGATCCTTGTAAGCATTTTGACTTGGAGCCCCGGTGAAGAATCCCCGTTGCTCAAGTAGTGTAAGCATGACATTGGTTATTTGAGAGTCGCCCGCCCTAATGCGGGGCGGGACTATAGCACTTGCATAACCCTCGTTTGGCAACACCCGGTGACCTGCCGCTCTTGGTGGAGGTGGGGGATGGACGGGAACATTATCATGAGGCGGACGACCACGCCCATTTGCTTGAGGTTCAAGAGGAACCTTATCCATTTGGTCGTCATCCACGTCCTCCCCTAATGGAAAATTCCAAATGGGCTCATTGTTGAGAGCCATTTTCGTACCTAATATCAATGCAAAAACAAAGTTGGTGACTCGGAAGGAAAAGAAGACAAATCACACAAAAACCTAGATATATAGCTAAATCCGTTTAACTCCCCGGCAACGGCGCCAAAAATTGATGTCACCCAAACTCACACCACAAATATAGGTAGTGAGGTGGTCGAAGCAATAATAAAAACCCAACGTAAGTCGGGGTTGAATCCACAGGGAGTTAGAATCGAGATTAGGTATATATTTAGTGTAATTGTATGATGTGCCTCGAATTACACTTCCACATTCTTGTTTGTTGTTTCTACTTCTACTTTAAGCTATTGATTGCAATTATTAAACTAGAAGACCATATTTTTGGTTTTGGTTGTTTTTCAAATGATAAAAGATCTAGGGTCGTGACTTCCACCTAGGTGGTTACCTAACGAGTCATAAACTCTAGGGCAAGTTTGATTTGTCAGGGTTGTAATATCGCAGTCACACGCAATTACCCACTCTATACCTTTGGTAGTTTGAGTGATTTTGCCCAATTTGTCTCTCTCAAGTCCAAATGGGTATTGCACAAAACAAGTGATATATGCTCAAGTCGGGTCTTACTATCTCTAGGTTTGACCCTTTAGATGGGACTATCAATTTCTTGAGTTCACCCCAATTTCTTGTTAGCCAAGTTTTCCTAGACTTAGTCTCTCTTTCTCAAAAAGAGACTAAGTCAATTAGGCATGAATCAATGTTTGCAACCATTAATTCTTGAATTCAAGCAAGAACTAGGCTAAATATCAGTAACCCTATCTCAAACAAGCCCTAAATCAAACACCCATTAAGTACCCACACTGGGTTAGGCCACAACCGTAGCTAGAAATTTATCTACTCATGAAAAGTGAAGAAATTAAAGAATAAATTAAGATAGAATGCATAATAATTGATTATGGAAAGAAAATCTAATGTTTAGAAGCTAATCTAGTAAAATATGACTCAAAACAGTAAAGAAAACGGCTTAGGTGCTCTATATTATACCACTTAACCTAAAAATGACAAAAAGTTCTATTTATACTAAGCTGAATACTTGACAAAAATTCCCTTGTGGAGGTTGTGCGGCCGCACAGTTCTATGCAGTCCGCACTCTGAGCTTGACTAGTCAATTGGCCTTCTGCGGTCGCATAAAAGTGGGATGCGGCTGCACTTCATTTGATTGTGCGGACCGCACAATTCCGAGTGCGGCCGCACACTTGAAATTGGACTGGAACATGGCTCTCTGATCCTTCTCTTCTGCGGACCGCATAATTGTGAGTGACGCCGCACTTGTCATCCTGCGACCGCATAATTATGGTGCGGTCCGCATATCTTCAGCCTGCCTAAAAACCAACTCTCTGAATCTCCTCTTCTGCAGCCGCACAATAATTGTGTGGTCCGCATACTCTGAAGGACATCTGGCAGTGATGTTTCATTGTCCTGCGGCCGCACACAGTACTGTGCGGTCCGCACTGTGGGCCTTTTTACCTTGTTTTGGTCCTTGTCCACTTTTGACTCATTTATGAGTTGATTTTTACTTCTTTGGCTCATTTCCCAATATTCCTGCACGAAAGCACATTTTATTAGTTCTCGGGAATGCCTTTAAGCATTTTTGAGCTAAAACGCAAGTAAAAGAGAGCAAATAAGCGGTCAAAATCCCTACTTATCATGGATCGTTGTGATACTTCCGGAGCATGGACACATGGAACACCAGATGAACAGCTGATAAATGAGGTCGCAACGCAAGTATGTAGGCCACCTCCCCCCACTTGCTCAAGAATCTCAAAAGGTCAGATATACCTAGGGCTCAACTTGCCCTTCTTTCCGAACCTCATAACACCCTTCATGGGTGATACCCGGAGCAATACTCTCTCTCCGACCACGAATGCAATCATAACTCTTCTGCCTTGACTTAGCTGTGCGAAGTCGATCCTGAATAATCTTGACCTTATCCGAGGCATCCTGTACTAAGTCTGTACCCAACAACCGATCCTCCCTCGGCTCAAACCATCCAACTGGCGATCGACACCGCCTACCGTATAATACCTCATAGGGAGCCATCTAAATGCTCGACTGGTAACTGTTGTTATAGGCAAACTCCGCTAGCGGCAAGAACTGATCCCACGAACCTCTAAAGTCTATAACACAAGCACAGAGCATATCCTCCAATATTTGAATAGTGCGCTCGGATTGTCCGTCCGTCTGAGGATGAAACGTTGTGCTCAGCTCAACCTGCGTGCCCAACTCACGCTGTACTGCTGTCCAGAAGTGCGAGGTGAACTGCGCACCTCGATTAGAAATGATAGACACGGGCACACCGTGAGGACGGACGACCTTGAGGATACAAATCTCTGCCAACCGCTCTAAAGAATACGTAACTGCCATAGGAAGGAAATGCGCTGACTTAATCAGCATGTCCACAATGACCCAAACTGCATCGAACTTCCTCTGAGTCCGTGGGAGTCCAACAACGAAATCCATAGTGATACGTCCCACTTCTGCTCAGGATATTCTCTTACTTCTGAAGCAAACCACCGGGTCTCTAATGCTCACACTTTACATGCTGACAATTTAGACACCGAGCTACATATGCAACTATATCTTTCTTCATCCTCCTCCACCAATAATGATGTCGCAAGTCCTGGTACATCTTGGCGGCACCCGGGTGAATAGAATACCGAGAACAGTGGGCCTCCTCAAGAATCAACCCATGAAGTCTATCCAGTTTAGGCACACAAACACGACCCTGGATCCTTAAAACTCCATCATCTCCAATAGTGACCTACTTGGCACCATCGTGTCGCACTATGTCCCTAAAATGAGGGTCATCATACTGCCGATCTCCTATGCGCTCAAACAAGGAAAACGGGGCGATTGTACAAGCTAATACACAGCTGGGCTCAGAAACGTCCAACCTCATAAGCTGATTAGCCAAAGCCTGAACATCTAATGCAAGCAGTCTCTCACCGAGTGGAATGTACGCAAGGCTTCCCATACTCGCTAACTTTCTACTCAAAGCATCGCCCACCACATTGGCCTTCCCATGTTGATACAAGACGGTGATATCATAGTCTTTCAATATCTCTAACCACCTCCTCTGCCTTAAATTGAGCTCCTTCCGCTTGAAAAAATACTAAACGCTCCGATGATCTGTGAACACCTCGCACAACACGCCGTAAAGATAGTTCCTCTAAATCATCATCACATGAGCAATGGCTGCCAGCTCGAGGTGCCGCGAAGCATATGTAATTACCTTGCCATCCTGCATCAATACCGCACGAAGTCCAATACGAGATGCATTAGAATATATCGTATAAGATCCTAAGCCTGTGGGCAACACCAACACTGCGCCGTAGTGAAAGCAGTCATGAGCTTTTTAAAGCTCGCCTCACACTTGTCTGACCATCTGAACGGGGCACCCTTTTGGGACAACCTGATCAACGGGGCTGCTACACATGAGAACCCCTCCAAGAACCGACGTATCTCCATGGATGATGTAGGTCTAGGCCAATTCTGAACTGTCTCAATCTTCTTAGGGTCTACCTGAATACCCTCTGCTGATACGACATGCCCTAAGGAAGTGACTGAATCCAACCAAAACTCACACTTTAAAAACTTAGCATATAACCGGCTATCTCTCAGAGTCTGATGTACAATTCGAAGATGTTGCTCGTGCTCCTCTCGACTGCGGGAGTAGATCAAGATATCATCAATGAACACAATCAAAAAAGAATCCAAATAAGGCTTAATCACCCGGTTCATCAAGTTCATAAATGTCGCTGGGGCATTTGTCAGCCACTAGAAACAAATAATGCCCATATCGAGTCTGAAAAGCTGTCTTAGGAACATCGGATGCCCTAATCCTCAAATGATGGTAGCCAGACCTCAAATCCATCTTTGAAAACACCTTGGCAGCCTGAAGCTTATCAAATAAGTCATCAATCCTCGCAATGGATACTTATTCTTGATGGTGAGTTTGTTCAGCTGCCGGTAGTCTATGCACATTCTCATCGATCCATTTTTCTTTTTCACGAACAACACGGGCGCCCCCCAGGGCGAGACAGTAGGTCTAATTGTTGATACCCAATTTTTCCGTATAATATTTTTTAAAGTACATATATACTTTCAAAACTATGCATTAGCATCAATTGATATTTTTCCATAATTAAATTGATTTTTTATTTACACAAATTATTAAAAATCACATCACAAATGGCTTTGTAGCATTTCATGACTTAATATTGTTATTTGTAGTTATATTAAGTTCAAATTGTTTCATAAATGGCCAGATTTACACCTTTTGGTTATAATTGCACTAATTTTTGCAATTATAGCCCATGTATACATCACTGCATTATTTTACCAGAAATTGGTCCATTATATTTTTAAGATATTGAATAATTATTTTAAAGCACTTCTATGCATGCATTTTTTTCCTATTGATAATTATTTTATAAAATATTCTTATCAATTATTTGGGTATTTAAAAAATAGCCTTTTAATTTCTCTAATTTTCAGACCTAACCCGCTAAGACCAAGCCCAAACCAATCAGTCCCAACCTCAATTAAACCTAACCCGACCCAGGCCCCTCCTAATCCTGGCCGTTGATCTCTGAGATCAACGACCCTTATTTGTTCTTACCTTTTTTAATCATACGACCCCCCTTAAATCCTAACCATTCTTACCAAACAGCCGCCCTAGAATCCCTAATCCTCTCCGTCTCTCTGAGATCCAACCTTAACCCTATCCGCTGTCATCCAAAACCAGCCCTAATCCCTTTGATTCCTATTCGATCTATGGATTTCCATAGCTGTATGAGACCTCTACTTGTCTCCTACTTCCCTTGGTTGCTCGATTTTGTGATTT
>NW_017672817.1:81229-88903 GCF_001879085.1 Nicotiana attenuata
TTCCTATATGATGTTTGTGGGAAATTGGGTAGATACCATGCTTTTGGTTGATACACAACCATGCCCTTAGTCTATATGTATGTTTGCAACAGCCATCCTGCTTCGAGTTTATGTCATGATAGAAAAACATGCTTTAAGTCCATATGTTATGCTACTTGCTCAAAACATTTCATGAGTTTATAATATTTACACTAGAAAACCTGCCTTAGGACAGTCACATTTATATTCTGCACACTAGAAACATGTTATAAGTTCATCACTTATTTCTCTGACTTTGCATAAGTTATTATCACCTGGAAATCATGTCATTAAACTGCTGCTGTAATCTTGCTTAATAAAAAATGATCATGTTTATGTGCATTAGAAATCCTGATTTAGGACTTTGTTTGCATTGGCTCTAAACTGTGTCTACGTCGTTTTGAATAAGTAACTGTCTATAAAAGGTTCAAAATAGTCCAACACCTATATATCATGTCCTAGTGTAAACATGCATAAAATCACTTGTTATAACCTTCATCGCTTAGATCAACATGCCTATAGGATAAAAGAACTTCAAATTGTTCCCAGATTATGAGTGCATATACACGCCTAGGCAAGCCTTAGGCAGTTAGATAACTATGAAAATCAGGTTCTGGTTATGTGTGAAACTGTCTAGGCTTAACAGGCTATAAAACCAGTAGGCAAACTGATTAGGATTTTGCCACTTCCCTTAAAACAAACGCTGCATGTTCTGTTCTGTAATGTTCATCTAGATATCATGTTCCTAGGCTTTCTGAATTTCTTTAAAATCAGTTGTTTGAGACGTGCTGCTTAATTGCCTATGTATATGTGGAGGTAAATATGAGCCTTTTATTCGTTTCCTTAACTGATAGTCCTATGTGTTATTTGTTGTCGCCTAGACTTTTGCCCTTTAAACACCTTAGGATTGTCTAGAGCAGCCTAGGTCTAGAGGTCCTAAACTCCTTCGGGACCATAAGGAAGGACGGGTAATAGCACGCTTAGAGTTCATTAATCAAAACTCGCTTATGTAACCGCTAAGGGGTGGGATAATGGGTGGTAAAGGATATGAGGACCTGTGCGCTAATGCAACGTGTAACCCCTGTCACCGAGGAGTGATTGCCGGGCATTGCACGGATATGATCCAATAGGATAAACAACTTAGCACATCCCTTATCCCTTTTACATATGTGTGCTTAGACTGCTTATCTATTAAAATTCTTCATTCCTTTACATATGTGTGCTTAGACTGCTTATTTGCTAATTGACTAATTCACAAAGTACGTTTGGCCGGGAACCACCGTTGTTGACCTCGATGGGTGCCTAACACCTTCCCCTTAAGGTTATTTCGAGCTCTTACCCTAATCTCCGGTAATGCAAACCGCTTTATGAGTTATTTGCTATAGGTGCCCTAACACACCTTAAATTCGTTAGGTGGCGACTCTTATAATCTCATACCCCTTCCCAAAAGGAAATGAGTTGTCCCAAAAATGTCGAAATCCGAACTTCCCCGCTAAGGGAAAAGTGGGGGTGCGACAGCATGGCGACTCTGCTGGGGATATTCTAGGCTCTTACCATAACGAACTTATTTTTTTGAATTAGTCTTAAACATGCTTTATCTCGTGCACCCTCCCCATTATTTGGTTTTAACTGCTTATTTATGATTTCCTTTATTTCTTGAAACTGATTTATCTCTTTGTTTTCTTTCTCCGTAACCGTCTTTCAATTATTTAAATACTGCAATTAACGTTTTTTTTGCGTGCAAATACTTGACAACATGCTATTTATTGTTGCATAAATCATGCTCCACATCATATCCCACTCGTGCATATCAAATCCTATAGCAACTCTTGATGAGTGGTTGCGCTCTTCCAATTTATACCCTTAAATTCGGAAAGGCTTATTTGCGGTAAAACTAGTCGATCAACGGTGCAGTCGACGGTTCCGTGCCTTTCCCCCTCAAGTTGTCCGTTTGAGGGTACCGGTCTTGACCCCCATAGTAACCTTACTCTTATTGTAATTGTGCATGCATCATGGTCAAACCTAGTCGGATTAATATGTTGTCCACATAATAACCCTTTAAGACGAGCCTTATCCAAAGTCCGTCGGGGTTTCCATAATCCAAACAGTCATAACCACGTTCTGTGCATTAATTTGGAGAACTAAATGCCAATATGCTAATCATGAATGTGCAAATAGTCGAGTCTGGTGGGGGAGAAGGGCCTAACCTTTTTGTTTTACAAAAAATGAGGCACGAGGTCCCCAAATTCGGCATGGTCAGCAACATTCCACCATTGCTACTAGATTGGTGGGAGAACCTTTCCTCAAATGACAAAAAACACGTGAGAAAACGCTTGGGCAATTTACCTTCTCTGCTAGACATTTAGCCAAACAATATGCTGATCGAGGCTGCAACTTTGTTCTGGGATAGTGAAAGGGCTATGTTCCGTTTCGGGGATATGGAAATGACACCGCACTTAGAAGAAATTGGGGGACTTGCGGGACTGACTTGGGTTAGCCCTGGGTTGTTGGTACCGGAGAACCGTACTGGTAAAAGGTTGCTAAAGATGATGTGGCTGAAGAAAAATGCTGACTTGGAATGCCTGAAGAAATCCTACATACCCTTCGAATACCTGTATGAGAGATATGGACATAGCAAGTCCTACCGCCCCTTCCAAGACGAGCTTTCTATCACTTCTCTGGGACACATCCATCACAGAGTGTTCGTGTTCATTGTGTGCTTCTTGGGCCTGATAGTGTTCCCGATGAAAAGGGGAAGAATCCATATTAGATTGGCCATGGTCGCCAAGACTTTGATGGAAGGGATCAATGGAAAGACATACACTATAGTCCACATGATCATAGCCAACATCTACAGGGCTCTGGAGCGCTGTCAAAGGGGGATCAAGCATTTCGAGGTTTGTAACCTATTGCTGTAGTTGTGGTTATTAGAACATCTTCAAAGGGGCCAGTATCGCCAAGAACTTCCGCAAAGGGCTTCGAACGACCATATTGCCTTCCATCACCCCAAGCGGATGACTTACATTCTGGACAGGTTTGCTCAGCCTGAAAGTGCCAAAGAGTGGGTAGAGTTCTTCGACAATCTGACCGAGGAACAAGTGTAATGGATGTTTGAATGGTTCCCAATAGACAAGTTCATCATCAGATCCAGTGACGCTCCATACTTAGTGCTGATTGGGTTGAGGGGAATATACCCTTATGTCCCTATCCGAGTTATGAGGCAAGCGGGTAGGAAGCAGGTTGTACCAAGGGTTGCCAAGATGATTTCAGAGCAGACTTTCAGGACGACGACGTCCCTTACAAGTGCCAAGCTCAGCACATGTGGCACTGCAAGACGTTGGAAAAGAACACCATTGAGCCAGACAGGCATCACGCTGGGTGTGAATCTCTATACCCCGCATGGTTAGAAGACAACCTAAAGGGAATGGTGAGTCCAGGAGCCGGTCGAGGGAATAGGATCATAGACAAAGATGCTGAGGCTCAAGTCAAATACAACAGACTGCGCAAGAGGGTCCACGACTCTAAGAATGAGCACCGGGAAATACACGAGACAAATATGAGGCTGATTAACTAATGGAATGAAATGGCTGTCACTTCCAACAGAAGGTTGGAATATCTGGAGCGAGATTAGTGGAGCTGGAGGGAAAAATCATAAAGAGGATTGAGGATTGCCAGAATGCTGAAGGAAGCGAAGGAGGACATTTTTCTAGAGCCTACCTACTGTTGGGTCTGCGCGAGCTGGAAACCTGTATGATGGAGTCAGGAAGATCGAATCTGGGGAAGGTCCTTCTAGGACCAAGTAGGCTAGATTTATTCACTTTCCTAAATGTAATAAGGCCAAGTGCCAATAGTGACTTACTTTTCTATTATCTTAGTGTCATTTCGGTATTCGTCTATTTTCATATTATGAAATTAGGTATTTACTAGCATCTAAAGTTCTTCAAATCTATTTGTCGCTAGGCCTACCTCGGGCACAACGAGGCTCCAAAATTAGGACACGAATTTACATTCCCGCAATATGTGTTTAAATACTGCAAACATTTCAGAATCTTTACTGACTTGGCTACCTTTTGTTTTTCTTTCTTTCTTTTTAATTATTCCCATTCCCCAAAAAGGTTGGTTCGTGCATACTGGCATCATCAGCTTATCACACAAAATCCAGGGGGCCTCCACCTTCTCATCCTCCTAGTCCACCAAAAGGCAAGGGAAAAGCAAAAATGGAATATTTGAACGGCACCAGAAAGGAAAACAACACAGGGGTTGAACACGCAGAAACTTCTGAGGGTCGGGGTCCCCAAATGATGCAGTTTCATGGCTAAAACAGAAAATACTGGAACTCTAGAGTGAACTCGAGCATGTCCAGAATGTGGAAAACCTATCCTTCTTACTCAGCATCCCAGACATCAGTCATCCAAAAACTCAGAACCCCGCACCACCTCAAAACACGCCCAACAAGCACCCACAAAATCCACATGTGCCTCGCCATTATACCACTCCACCACAAAATCAAACGATCCTACCACAATACCCGCCAAACACCTACCACACTCCACAAAGTGCTTCACCAGTCATTCCTGAACCCCAGAATTCCACCAATGATCACCACCATACTCAGATTCCAGGCCACCAAAATAACCCTATATATATAGAAACCCTACCTCACCCCCCTCAACCCATCTCCTATGCATAGGAATCTATTGAGAAGGACATGCTCATTAAGAAACTGGCCGAGGAGCTCAAGAAGTTGACCAGCCGAGTTCAAGGCGTGGAAGGAGGCAAGGGGGTAGAAGGTCTGAACTACAAAGACCTATGGATACAACCAGTTGTAGAACTGCCAGAGGGTTACAAACCTCCCAAGTTCGAGATGTTTGACGGTACAGGTGATCCCAGGGTTCATCTAAGGACCTGTTGTGACAAGCTTTTCGGGGTCGGAAAGGATGAAAAGATCCGGATGAAACTCTTTATGAGGAGTCTTACGGGAGATGCTTTGTCCTGGTACATTAGCCAGGATCCTAAGAAATGGTCCAACTGGGTGAGTATAGCATCCGACTTCATGGACCAATTCAGGTTCAACACAGAAAATGCACCAGATGTTTCTACATCCAGAACCTCAAGAAGAAGCCCGCCGAGACTTTCCGTGAGTATGCTACTCGATGGAGGTCGGAAGCAGCCATGGTCAGACCATCTTTGGACGAGGAACAGATGAACAAGTTCTTCGTCAGAGCACAGCATCTGCAATATTATGAAAGATTGATGGTTATTGAAAACCATAAGTTCTCTGACATCATCAAACTTGGTGAAAGGATCGAAGAAGGCATCAAAAGTGGGATGGTAACGAAATTTGAGGCATTGCAGGCCAGTAATAAAGCATTGTAGTCGGGGGTATATCTAAGAAGAAGGACGTGGGGGCAGTAATGGTGGCCCAAGGCCCAAAATCTCCACTCATATACCAAAACACCTCCACCCACATACCAAACACCTCCACCCATATACCAAGCACCTCCACCTACATATCAACCCTCATCTCCCAGATATTCCGAACCGTCCACTGTCTATCACACCTATAATTCCCAACCATCTCATTTCCAGTCACCTCTAACTCGTCAAAACTACCCAAGACGACGACCCAATTTTGACCGCAAACCACCTAGGCAATACACCGCTATTGTGGAACCCATCGACCAGCTATATGAAAGGTTAAAAGCCACTGGTTATGTCAATCCTATTCCCGGTGGTAGTGGAGAACCCATCCCAATGGGTCAACCCAAACAAAACTTGTGAATATAACTCCGGTATGAAAGGTCACACCATAGACAAGTGCCGAACATTGAAAGAAAAAATTCAGACACTGATTGACAACAAGGTCATACAGGCAAAAGAAGTCGCACCCAATGTCCGCAACAATCCTCTCCCGGATCATAGGGGTGATTGAATACATGTGATAGAGATGGATGAAAAATGGGATCTTGAAGGGTTAATCGGGCTTATTCGAGAAGGCGATGACTTTAAACTTACAGTCATACTCACCCTAATTGTAGTACAGACGCAGTTTCTAGTCGAGGTTTAGATAGGTGCATCGGTTCCATTTGAGGTAGAGGTAGCTCCACCTGCGGCCACCCCTGTTCCATTGAAGTAGAAGTGGCCACACCTTTCACAGTGACTAGTATCAACCACACCTCCTTTCAATTCAAAAGCAATACCATGGGATTACATTGCCGAGGCTCGGCGAAAAGGAAAGGCAAAGATGGAGGAATCCGATGCTGCAGAAGGAATGACTAGGACCGGAAGAATCTATACACCTGAACACTTGGGGGGGGGGGACCAAGTAAGGATGCCATTACCAAGCAGCCTGTCATTGAAATGGGACCAGATGGCCTTTAGAGGAAAGTACAAGCAAGGGAGTACTCCTTCATTGATCATTTGAACAACACCCCAGCTCAGAAATCCATCATGTCACTGTTGCAAAATTCGGAGGCACACAAGAATGCTTTGATGAAGGTGCTGAGCGAAGCTTACATGCCCAACAATATCACCTGCGGAGAGATGGCCAACATGGTAGGACAGGTGCTGGAAAGTCATAAGATAATCTTCCACGAGGATGAACTACCGCCTGAAGGGTTGAATTGTAACCGAGCATTGCATATCACGGTACAATTTGAAGACAAATTCATTGCCAGAGTTCTGATCGATGGAGGTTCAAGCCTCAACATTTGTCCGTTGGATACTTTGAAAAGATTGGGTAAAAATTTCCGATAAATAAGGGTCAGGAAGCATGAATGCGAAAGCCGTCGATGGGTCTCAAAGGGCCACAATTGGGGAGATTAACCTTTGTCTGCAGATGGGGCCAACTTGGTTCGACGTCAAATTCCAGGTGCTTGACATATCAACTTCATACAATCTTCTATTGGGACGACCATGGATACATGTCGCTGGGGCTGTGGCTTCCACACTATACGAGGTCATGAAGTTCAATGGAACCATCAGGAGGTGATCATTCACGGGGACGGGAGTAACCCCATTTACACTAGTCAAACCATCTCAGTTATCGGGAACAGAAGAAGGTTAGGAGGGGAAACCTATCATCACATCGAACGTGTCAATGCCATTGAGAAAGACAAATGGTGGAGTAACAAGATAGAAAGCATACTAGCATGGTCTGGGTATGAGCCCGGCAGAGGGCTTGGGAAGAATCTCCAGGGTATTACCTAACCAATACAGCTGAAATGTCACGGTACTACTTTCGGGCTCGGATACCAATATACATGGCAAGAGTATGATGACTGGCCGCCTCCATGGCGTGGACCTTATTACCCTCTCGAGCAACCAGTGCTATATCTGGGTCAGATTTTTAACCAAGCTGATACAATATGGGGAACTACAGAAGGAGAAGCATTAGCAGGGCTGAGGAATTTGTTCCTGGTGGACGAGGATATGGACTGCAGTGTAATAATTGTGGAGGAGGAGGATGAAGGCCTCACTATTCAGACTGTAGAGAAGGGATCTGTTCTCAAGAACTGGACTGCCACACCATCCCGGGCCCGCCGAGTCCCTGGGTAGCTTGGAAATCAACTTAATTTTATTTCTATAGCCATGTCAGGCGTCTAAGATTTTCAGTAATTTTGTTTTTTAAGACTTACTTGTTTCAAATAAATGCTC
>NW_017672817.1:91979-130459 GCF_001879085.1 Nicotiana attenuata
AACCATAGCCTTCCATATTTCGACATAAGGCTAATCACTGCCTTCTCTTTGCATGGGACTAAGCCCTGCCCCACATCCTGCATGAGACTAAGCTCTATTTCCATACTTGCATGAGGCTAAGCCCTGCCTCCATTTGCATAAGGCTAAGCACTGCCTTCCGATCTTGCATGGGACTAAGCCTTGTCCCGCATCTTGCATGAGGCTAAGCCCTGCCTTTATATTTGCATAAGGCTAAGCACTGCCTTCTCTTTGCATAGGACTAAGCCCTGTCCCGTATCCCGCATGAGACTAAGCCCTGTCTCAAATCTTGCATGAGGCTAAGCCCTGCCTCCATATTTGCATACGGTTAAGCACTGCGTTCTCTTTGCTTGGGTCTAAGCCCTGTCCCGCATCCCGCATGAGACTAAGCCCTGTCTCAAATCTTGCATGAGGCTAATCTCTGCCTCCATATTTGCATAAGCCGCCTTCTCTTTGCATGGGACTAAGCTCTGTCCCGCATCATGCATGAGACTAAGCCCTGTCTCAAATCTTGCATAAGGCTAAGCCCTGCCTCCATTTTGCATGAGGCTAATGCCTCAAAATTTGCATTTGCATGAGGCTATGCTCTGTCTCCCCTCTTGCATGAGGCTACGCCCTGCCTCCATATTTGCATAAGGCTAAGCCTTGCCTTCCATCTGCATGGGACTAAGCCATGTCCCACATCTTGCATAAGGCTAAGCGCTGCCTTCCATCTCCAATTTTTGCATAAGGCTAAGCATTGCCTTCTCATGGGACTAAGCAATGTCCCTCGTTGCATAAATGTTGCTCTATTCCGGCACTATCTATTTGCTCCTCATTCGGGCTATGCTCTGCCCTCAACCTTACGAGACTAAGCCTTGTCTTGTTTACATTAGCATCATATTGTTGCATCTCTTGGGCTGAAATGTCGCCAACCTATCCAAAGGCGCCATAGTCTAAAGCCATCATCCTCATAGCCGGAAGACACCATGTCATGGCCAGAGGATCTCTCAAATTTACAAATCATTATTCAAAGGCGACATTGTTCGGAGGCACCATTTTCATGGCCCTAGAACATCATTTCATGGCCTGCGAATCTCTTATCTCACAATTCATGGCCCAGGACATCATGGTCTAAGGACGCCATCCTTAACCGTCCAAAGACAACTTTCATAGTCCGAAGGGAATCCGCATCATGTTTAAATTTCCGCACAAATACATGTTCGTAGCATCTCCTTATCTGTAGGTGACCAATACGCAACCGCTATCCAGCAGGAGCGACCTCGCTCCAGTTCCTTCAACTATCTCGAACTTGACCGTTCACCATAACCACTCTTTTACCTATCCCGAAATATCGTGTCCGTTTCTTTAATGACTCCATCGGTATATTCCGCCAATGGATCTAGAACTACACATGGCCTGATTCCTATAAAACCAGGAATATGTAGGCAGCTCAAAGACCAGAGTCCGGCTTCTATCTTTCAAAACATCCTATTCGGTCAAAATTGGCCATCATTTCTTTACCCGAAAACTCTTTTATCCTTCCCGGGTAAAGAGGGGCAGCTGTTGATACCCAATTTTTCACTATAATATTTTTTAAAGTACATATATACTTTCAAAACTATGCATTAGCATCAATTGATATTTTTCCATAATTTTTATATTTTTAAATTAATTTTTTATTTACATAAATAATTACAAATCGCATCACAAATGGCTTTATAGCATTTCATGATTTAATATTGCTATTTATAGTTATATTAAGTTCAAATTATTTCACAAATGGCCAGATTTACACATTTTTGGACAATTGCACTAATTTTTGCAATTATAGCCCATGAATACATCACTACATTATTTTACCAGAAATTTGTCCATTATATTTTTAAAATATTGAATAATTATTTTAAAGCACTTCTATGCATGAAAATTATTATTTTTTCTTATTGATAATTACTTTATAAAATATTCTTATCAATTATTTGGGTATTTAACAAATAGCCTTTTAATTTCTCTAATTTTTGGACCTAACCCACTAAGACCAGGCCCAAACCAATCAGATCCAACCCCAATTAAACCTAACCCGACCAAGGCCCCTCCTAATCCTGGCCGTTATTTGTTCTTACCTTTTTTTAATCAAACGACCCCTTAAACCCTAACCATTCTCACCAAACAACTGCCCTAGAATCCCTAATCCTCTCCGTCTCTCTGAGATCCAACCTTAACCCTATTCGCCGCCACCCAAAACCAGCCGTAGTCCCTTTGATTCCTATTCGATCTATGGATTTCCATGGCTGTATGAGACCTCTACTTGTCTCCTACTTCACCTGGTTGCTCGATTTTGTGATTTCGTGGAAGGACCTCGAAGAGATCTAGTCCAGATCTCGTTCAAAACACTCCAAGAGTCTGTCTATGGTCTGTGAGTGCTTTCTATCGATGTTTTACAGCTCAAATCTCAGATTCAAAGGCTAGAGTCTCTTTACCCTTTCTCTTTTCTTCAAAAACCTAATGTTTGGACTTGAATCGGTTCATATCTCTGTAGATCTGGAGCGATTCTGAGTTCATCACTGATTTTCCATAAGGTTCCCTTATTTCTTTACTGATTAACCGATTTTTGAGCACTTTGTCATATTAGGGGTTGGTCTTCTTGTTGTTTGTTGGTCAAATCTCTGTACATCTGAAGTGTTTTCAAATTCCCATGGTTGTTCTTTAAGGTTCTTTTACTTCTCTACTATTAACCAATTTTTAGCACTACGCTACTTTAGGTTTTTGACTTCTCTGACTTCTGTTGTTCGAATCCCTGTATGTTTGAAGTGCTTTTAAGTTTCCATGGTTGATTCTTTAAGGGTTCTTTGACCTCTATGCTGTCAATCAACTTTAAGTGTTTTCAAATTAAGGTTCTTCCTAGACTTCTGTTCAAGAGGTTTTTATTCTTTCAATGTTAAAATAAAAATGTTCATCTCTTACGTATTTGGTTAATCTTTGTATGTATGCTCAAACCCTAGATGTTTCTAATGGTTACACCGATTTCTTCTATTATGTCTATTTCTGTGAACTAGTCGTATTAACTGACTCTATTTAGGGATTTGAGTGATTTTCCTATTAAATCCAGTATTCTTTGGGATTTTGTTTCTTAATTGATTTCTATTTGGGGAATTCGAATAATTCTTTCCTGATTAAAATCAGTATTTTCCAAAATTTTGTTTCCCTATTGTGACTAATTAAACTTTCCTTAATTAGTTATCAGTAGTTTGGGGATTTGATGGACTCCTTATATGGTATGGTGTTGATTTATTACCTTATTTGAGTCCCAGTTCTGACCGTTAATTGATTGTCTCCCAATTAAGTAACACCCTGTAAATTCGGCCTAGGTATGAATGAGTTAAAGGAGTAGTAAGCCTACATTTGGACATGTGAAGTCCCATCGGGGTGATTATGGGTGAAAATAGTTGTTTCAAAATCAAGATGGAAAGTAAGGTGCATAAGATTTGACAAAATTGACTAAGTTTGCAGAAGGTCTGTCTTCTAGCAGGGTTTAGTGAAAATGTGTAAGGAATTTGGGAAAACTGAAAATATGAAAGTTGTAGGTCTTTGAAATAGATTTACAAAGATATATTGTGGAGCCCAAACGGATCTCTGTGCAAAATGTTATGCGCATTTTACAGAACAGTGTGCAATATGCGCGCCACGAGCGCGCCACGAGCGCGGCCGCGCTTCTTTTGAGGCAGTGTTACTGCCATTTTGCGCAGTCAGTAGCGCAGTCAGGCCTACAGGTGCGTGGGCGCGCTCATGGGGGGTCATTTTAAAGCCATTCTTCGTCCCCGACAGCCCAAAACATAAAAACTTGATCTAGAAAGGGAACTCTCAAAAACCTAACTCCTTAAAGGTCCCCATCCAAGGTAAGTTCTAATTATGATTCTAAGATAATATCAATTTTCCAACATCTTATTAACATGGGTAAACCCTCCATATCATTAGATATTCGATTGGGACATCATTGTTGAGAGAAGGAACCCTAGAACTCGAATTCAAGGGGATTGAATTTCAAAAAGGTAATGTCTTCACCCTCTAGTTGATTATACCATTGGATTAATGATTATAAACCCTTGTTCATGATATACGAGTTGATGGGTTTGATAGAAAAGCATGAACGATTATAGGTTTGGGGTGTTGATTGTTGATTATTGGTTAAGGGTGTTGTTTACCTTATGGGTGATAAAGAATAATCTTGATTATAACCATTTGAGACTTTAGAATTTATCTAGGAACAAGTGAATGGGTTATTGGGTGTAGAGACACCATTAATAAGGACTATGAAGCTTTATTTTCACCAAGTGTTTGATAAGATGCTTAAGTGACCAAAACATGAGAATTATTGCTAATATGGAATCCCTTTGACTTGTATTGATACGGATTAAAGTTGAAAGGGTTGGTGAACGTTGTATTATGCTCAAGAGCAAGAAGTTAAGATATGTGAGGATAACTCTCTATGTTTGGGAATGTTAATGGTTCTCCCTACACTACATTTCTTTTACCACGTTACTAATTGCCTCAGAAATATAGTTAATCCTAGTTCCTTGAATAGTTGCAGAACTTCTATTCTCTAGCTTCATAACTCGTTCACCACTTTCATTCTGAACTTTGTGAGCTCAGTGCGTATTTAATATAGACTTCGGTTTGATGCCCCCGAGTCTTAGTATAGATTACTCAGTATGCCATAAACAGTTGAAGTTTCAGTGATCATAATCAGTTCAAGAATACATGTCTCAGTCTAGTCCTATTCAGTATTCCAGTATTGTGTAACTCAGCGTGATCCAGTATTCCAGTATCATGTAACTCAGTATGATTCAGTATTTCACTATCATGTATTGCAGTTTGATTATCAGTTCCTGAATGTTGAACACCTGTATTTGGGCCTGAGGCCGTAGTTTATGCTTTATGCATGTTTGGGCCTGAGGCCGTAGTTTATGCTTTATGCATGTTTGGGCCTGAGGCCGTAGTTATGTATATGTATACTTGGACCTGAGGCCGTAGCTTGTGCACATATATATTGGGCCCGAGACCGTAGTTTATTCAGATAAACAGGTTGTTCATCATTCAGAAGAGGGAGTATTCATATCCTTACTTCCTTTGTTCAGTTCAGTTATCATTTCAGTTACTAGTTATCAGTTCAGTTATCAGTTATCATTTTAGTTACCAGTTATCGATTCAGTTATGAGTTATCATTTCAGTTATCAATCTCAGTTATCATCTTAGTTTCAGTTTCAACATTTATAATTCTTTCTTTTAGTTGCTTTACATACCAGTGCAATTCAAATGTACTGACGTCCCTTTTGCCCGGGGCCTGCATCTCACGATCCAGGTAATGATTTACAAGTTGACGATTCAAAGCGCTAGGATTCTCGTACCAGCTATTTGGTGATCCCCATTTCTTTCGGGGCATTATCATTACTTTACAGTCTTTTAGTATTTACAGACAGTCAGTATTTTCAGTACTTCATTAGAGGCTTCATAGACTAGAGTAACAGCTAAATAGAGTCGCAAGCTTTTCATAGTAAGCCATGTTGGCTACAAATATATTTCAGAATTGTATTAGTATTTCCGGGTATTGATTTATATCTTCCAGACTTTCAGTATATCAGTATGTGTTAGTTTATCTTCCGCATTCAGTATGTTATGATACCACATGTTGATTCATCCAGCCAGTTGGTTCGCTCGGTCACATTAGTCAGGCACCGAGTGCCTTGTTACATCCAGGCCCAGGTTCGGGGCTTGACAAATTAAGGGGTCTATTTCGGACTCCTCTATGGGAACTGATTCTGTGACTGATTAATTGCTCCTAATTGATTGAACTGTGATTCTTTTACCTTATTTTGGTTCACCCCTAAAGTGCTATATATACAAACTCATTCTTCTCCTTCAACACACGAACAGTAGTTCAGAATACACACGCATACATTCAAACACTCTCTCTTTCTTTGCTACTTGTGCTGATTATTGCTCTAGCCGGCTGAAAGCCAAGGCTAGACAGTGGATTTGCACCTTCTTCTTTCATATTCTGCATTTTTCTTCTTTAACTAGTATGTCTCTAGTTAAATTCTGAAACTCAACCTTATGTGATCTATGTCTATACACTCATGCTTATTCCTGCAATAGTTACTCAACTTGTTTCTCTATTTGCTGTTTAAGCATGTCTAAGTTATGCCTTATGTGTAATCAGCATGTCTAATTTCACATAGTTCTTTGATACCTGCCTAGCATGTTTACTTGGTTCCCTTACCCCCTCTCTTTTAATGGGTATGACTATGTAACTACTTAGTTTTCTAGTGCATTCAATTAGTCCTGATTGTATGTCCCATGTTGTTCAACACCTCTGTATCTTCAACATGATCGTGCTACATCCCTTATCTATGTCATAACTAACTAGTACCATGATTGACCTGATTCAGTAGACTCCTAGTGGTTCTGTATACTTGCTGTATCAAATGCTTCTCTGTTTATGTGGTTTCAGCCCTATATGTTCAGAATCTGTTTGTAGGTCTACTTGTTGATTGAATTTGAGTACTCTATGACCAATTGGGTTCTTTGTTGAGTATGCTTTCTTCAAGGTGATTTCAAAACTACTGCTTTTACTCCTAGTATTCTTCTCAAAAACTGGTCACTCCCAGTATCTTTTTTTTTTAAAAAAAAAAATTGTTTCTGGATCTCTTTTACTTCTAACTGTTTTACTAAGTCTTTCAACATTATCCCTATTAGAGAATGGTCTTGGTGCGAGCACTGCCCGGGATCCTTGAGGTCCTTAGGGAACTCTGACACACCAAGGCACACATTATTGGCTATGAGATCTATTGGCTTCTAAGATTCTGTTGAAGGTCTGGCATTCCCAGGTTTACTTTAAGCCTGATTTAGGTTCCCTATAGCATAATTTCTATTTACTTATGTAATTCATTTGATTCTGGTCTGCAATAATTTTATTTGTAAACAGATATTGGGGGAAACTAGTANGTTTAAATATTGTATATTTGCAACAGCCATCCTGCTTCGAGTTTATGTCATGATAGAAAAACATGCTTTAGGTCCATATGCTATGCTACTTGCATCAAAACAAGTCATGCGTTTATAATATTTGCATTAGAAAACTTGCCTTAGGACACTCAGGTTTATATTCTGCACATTAGAAACATGTTATAAGTTCATCACTTCTTTCTCTGACTTTTCATATGTTATTATTACCTGGAAATCATGTCATTATACCGCTGCTGTAATCTTGCTTAATAAAAAATGATCATCTTTATGTGCATTAGAAATCCTGATTTAGCACTTTGTTTGCATTGGCTCTAAACTGTGTCTACGTCGTTTTGAATAAGTAACTGTCTATAAAAGGTTAAAAACAGTACAACACCTACATATCATGTCCTAGTGTAAACATGCATAAAATCACTTGTTATAACCATCATCACTTAGATCAGCATGCCTATTGGATAAAAGAAATTCAAATTGTTCCCAGGTTATGACTGCATATACACGCCTAGGCAAGCCTTAGGCCGTTACATAACTGTGAAATCAGGTTCTGTTTATGTGTGAAACTGTCCAGGCTTAATAGGCTATAAAATGTCACGACCCCAGTTCGCCCTCCGTGAACTGTCGTGACGGCACCTAGTCTCCACGACTAGGTAAGCCTAACAAATGCGGAAAAAGACACAATTGTAGAAGAAAGTAAGTAAAAACCGAGATAACAAGGTTAGAAAGTGTTTAAGATGCCGCCTGGCATATAACAGTACAAGAATCTCAATCTAACACTCCCAAAATCCGGAACCCCATGAATCACAAGCTAAAGATTACATAATAATCTCTAACTCCAGAATATCTACCAACAAGGGAAAATACAGAAATGGGTATACTAGTACTGAGAATAGAAAGGGACCCTTCGGTCTGCGGACGCGGAATACATACCTCAGAGTCTCTACAAAATGCCTCCCATCAAGCGTGATAAGTCTGAGTGTAAGTACCTGGATCTGCACATGAAAAAACATGCGCAGGAAAGGCATGAGTACACCGAAGCGGTACTCAGTAAGTGCCAAGCCTAACCTCGGTCGGGTAGTGACGAGGAAGGTCAGGGCCCTACTGAGGTCAAAGGAAATACAAGATATAACAGTGTAGAATAAGACAGTATACTTAAGTGCAACAGTAAAAAGTAACACAGGATAGAAGAACAACAGCAACTTTCACAGAAACAAAGTAATCACGGAATTATATACACCTCAATGCAGAGATAACAACCGGGGGATCTCCCGGGATACCGTCCTGTAGTTCCCAAATATAATTATCCAGTGGATCTCTCGGGTGCAGTACTATAGTCCAACTCGTAATGCGCGGGGATCTACCGGAATCCCGACTCGTAGTCCCAAATATAAATACTCAGTACTGGGGGAATCTACCGGGTACAGTCCTGTAGTTCGAATGTAAAAGTGCAGGGGGGATGTCCCCGAAAACAAATCCGTAGTCCCAAAGTAAACATACAGGGGGGATATCCCGGGATACCGTCCCGTAGTCCTAAAGTAAACACACAGCAGCAACACGAAGAATACTCAATCAAATTCAAATTTCCATACCAAAGTAAAACAGGTATTTCTACCTAGCATGCTGCACATAATCCACATAAGGCAAATTAAGCAAGTAAAGCAATTAAGTCAATTAAACATGCTTCCCTATGCTAATAGTAGGCTTAAATTACACGCAGTATGAATAGGGAAAAAGGAAATCACATTTACAGCTACTTAAGGAAAATGGATTTTCAACAATTAGCCTAAGTAGACACTCATCACCTCACGTACAAGGCATTTCAATTATCAACAAACCAATCCTAAGGGGAGTTTCCCTCACACAAGGTTACGCAAGCCACTTACCTCGAACCGGGTCAAAAGTCAACCCGAAACCACGTTCTTTCCATGAGCGCTCGACTCCAAATGGCCCAAATCTAATCAATTCAACTGCATAATGTAAATATAACTTCAAGTAACTGATTCCTTAAATAAATTCTAAGCTAATACGCGAAATTAGGTAAAATGACCAAAATGCCCTCCGGGCCCACGTCTCGGAATCGGTAAAATTTACATTTTCAAAATACTCATACCCTCACGAGTCTAACGATACCAAAATTATCCAAATCCAATGTCAAATCCCCAATCAAAACTCGAAATCTAGGTCTACGAACTTTCCCCCAGTTTTCATCCCAAATTCCGAAATTAAATAATGAATTCATGTTTAGATTAATGGGTTATAAGCAAAAGGGAGATAAGAATCATTACCCAATCGATATCTCTGAAAATCCCTCAAAATCTCGCTCAAATCCGAGCTCCCAAGCTCCAGTTTTCACAAAAATGGCTAAACCCTCGACTTTGAAATTTTATATTCTACCCAGACGCGTTCTTCTTTGCGAATGCGAGTCTACTATCACGAACGCGATGCACAAAAATCCTACTGGCCAACTTCCTCTATCGCGGACGCAATGCCCAAGTCGCGAACGCGATGACCAACTTCCCTCCTCCTACGCGAACACGGAAACATCTTCGCGAACGCGTAGGTATAAGATCTCACAGCCTCGCGAACGCGGGAATACCTTCACGAACGCGAAGCATTAAACCTTCACCAGCCCCAGCTCCTCTTCGCGAACGCGTGGCCCCACTCGCGAACGCGAAGAAGGAAACCAGAATTGACTGCTGCAACATTATCTACAATTCTCTAAGTTCCAAAAATGACCCGTTGAGCATCTGAAACACACCTGAGGCCCCCGGGACCTCAACCAAACAGGCCAACCAATCCAAAAACAACATTCAAACTTGTTCCAATCTTCGAAACGCTCAAAACAACATCAAAACACCAATTTAACATCGGATTCAAGCCTAAGAACTCCAAAAACTCTCAACTTATGCTTTCGATCAAAAAGTCTATCAAACCTCATCCGAATGACCTAAAATTTTGCACACACGTCACATTCAACACTACGGAGCTACTCCAACTTCTGGAATTCCATTCCGGCCCCGATATCAAAATCTCACTATCGAACCGGAAACTTCAAAAATTCAACTTTCGGCATTTCAAGCCTAATTAAGCTACGGACCTCCAAAACACAATCTGAACACGCTCTTAAACCCGAAATCACCCAACGGAGCTAACGGAACCAACGGAATTCCATTCGGAGGCCGTCTTCATACTGCTCCGACTATGGTCCAAATTCTGAAACTTAAACTCTCATTTAGGGACTAAGTGTCCTAAAACTCTCCGAATTTCCAAATAAATCTTCCTGGAAACTCACAATAGCAGAAACAAACACGGGGAATGCAGTTAATAGGGGATTGGGGTGTAAATTCTTAAAACAACCGGCCGGGTCGTTACATCCTCCCACACTTAAACATTCATTCATCCTCGAACGAGCATAGAAACATACCTGAAGCAGTGAAAAGATGAGGGTAACGGTTGCGCATATCCTGCTCGATCTCCCTAGTCGCCTCCTCGACCGGCTGACCCCACCACTGAACCTTCACAGATGCAATGTTCTTTGACCTTAGCTTTCAAATCTGCCTGTCCGATATCGCCGCTGGCTCCTCAACATAAGATAGATCCTTGTCCAACTAGACTGAAGTGAAATCCAACACGTGCGACAGATCACTATGATACCTCCGGAGCATCAAAACATGAAATACCGGATGAACTCCTGCCAAGCTGGGAGGTAAGGCAAACTCATAAGAAACCTCCCCAACATGCCTCAATATCTCAAAAGGGCCAATAAACCTTGGACTCAACTTCCCTTTCTTCCTTAACCTTATAACGCCTTTCATAGGCGAAACCCGAAGCAGGACCCGCTCTCCAACCATGTAGGAAACATCACGAACCTTCCGGTGCGCATAACTCTTCTGTCTGGACTGGGCTGTACGGAGTCTATGCTGAATTACCTTGACTTTCTCCAAAGCATCCTGTACCAAGTCTGTGCCCAATAATCTAGCCTCACCCGGCTCAAACCAACCCACCGAAGATCTACATCGCCTACCATACAAAGCCTCATACGATGCCATCTGAATGCTGGACTGATAACTGTTGTTGTAGGCAAACTCCGCCAATGGCAAGAACTGTTCCCAAGACCCTCCAAACTCAATCACACATGCATGGAGCGTATCCTCAAGAATCCGAATGGTGCGCTCGGACTGTCTGTCCGTCTGAGGGTGAAATGCTATACTCAACTCCACCCGAGTACCCAACTCATGTTGTACGCCCCTCCAGAACCGTGATATGAGCTGAGTACCTATATCTGAAATGATGGAAACCGGAATACCATGCAGACGGACAATCTCCCAGATATAAATCTCCGCCAATCGTTCCGAGAATAGGAGGTACATACAGGAATGAAGAGCGCGAACTTGGTCAGCCGATCCACAATAACCCAAATGGCATCGAACATCCTCAAAGTCCGTGGGAGCCCAGTTACGAAGTCCACGGTGATGCGCTCCCACTTCCACTTCAGAATCTCTATCTGCTGAAGCAATCCACCCGGTCTTTGGTGCTCATACTTCACCGGCTGACAATTGAGGCACCGAGCTACAAACCCAACTATATGTTTCTTCATCCGCCTCCACAATAAGTGTTGCCTCAAATCCTGGTATATCTTCGCGGCACCCGGATGAATGGAATACCGTAAACTATGGGCCTCCTCTAGAATCAACTCTCGAAGTCCATCAACATTGGGTACACAAAATCGACCCTGCATCCTCAATATCCCATCATCACCAATGGTTACATCTCTGGCATCGCCATGCAAAACCTTGTCCTTGAGGACAAGCAAATGAGGGTCATCAAACTGACGCTCCCGGATACGATCAAACAAGGAAGACCGAGAGACCATGCAAGCTAGAACCGGACTGGGCTCCGAAAAATCCAACCTCACAAACTAGCAGGCTAAGGACTGAACATCCATCGCCATGGGCCTCTCTGCTGCTGGTAAATAAGCTAAACTTCCCAAACTCTCCTCCCGGCGGCTCAAAGCATCGGCCACCACATTGGCCTTGCTCGGATGATACAAAATAGTGATATCAAAGTCCTTCAGCAGCTCTAGCCATCTCCTCTGATGCAAATTAAGGTCCTTCTGCTTGAATAGATGCTGCAAACTCTGGTGATCAGTATAAATCTCACAAGGCACACCGTACAAATAATGACGCCAGATGCTCAAGGCGTGAATAATAGCAGCTAACTCGAGATCATGGACAGGATAATTATTCTCATGTACCTTCAACTGTCTGGACGCGTAGGTAATCACCCTACCGTCCTGCATTAATACCGCTCCAAGGCCAACCCTCGAGGCATCAAAATAGACAATATAAGACCCCAAACCGGTTGGCAATATCAAAACTGGGGCTGTAGTCAAAGCTGTCTTGAGCTTCTGAAAGCTCTCCTTACACTCTTCCGTCCACTGGAACGGAGAACCCTTCTGGGTCAGCCTGGTCATAGGTGCTGCAATGGATGAAAACCCCTGAACAAATCGATGGTAATAGCCCGCCAAGCCCAGAAAATTGCGGATCTCTGTAGCTGAGGATGATCTGGGCCAACTCTGCACTGCTTCCACTTTCTTCGGATCCACCTAAATACCCTCAATCGAAACCACATGACCCATGAATGCCACGGAATCCTACCAAAACTCACATTTCGAGAACTTAACATATTTTTTCTTCTCTCTCAAGGTCTGGAGCATTGTCCTCAGGTGCTGCTCATGATCTTCCGGACTCCGGGAATATACCAGAATGTCGTCAATAAAGACAATGACGAATGAATCAAGATATGGCCGGAATACACTGTGCATCAAATGCATGAAGGCTGTTGGGGCATTGGTCAGCCCAAATGACATAACAAGGAACTCGTAATGACCATACCGAGTCCTGAAGGCAGTCTTCGGGATATCTGGCTCCCGAATCTTCAACTGATGATAGCCTGAACGCAAGTCAATCTTAGAAAACACACAAGCACCCTGTAACTGATCAAACAGGTCATCAATACGAGGCAAAGGATAACGGTTCTTCAATGTAACCTTGTTCAACTGGCGATAATCAATACACATACGCATAGAACCATCTTTCTTCTTCACAAATAAGATAGGAGCACCCCAAGGTGATACACTGGGCCGAATGAAACCCTTATCAAGCAATTCCTGTAACTGCTTCTTCAACTCCTTTAACTCAAGAGGAGCCATACGGTACGGAGGAATAGAAATGGGCTGAGTGTCTGGCAATAGATCAATGCCAAAATCAATATCTCTATCGGGCGACATGCCCGGAAGATCAGCTGGAAACACATCAGAGAAATCTCGTACTATTGGGAGTGAATCAACTGTAGGGGTATCAATACTGACATCTCTCACATAAGCTAGATACGCGTCACACCCCTCCTCAACCATACGGTGAGCCTTAAGGAATGAAATAACTCTACTAAAAGTATGATCTAAGGTACCCCTCCACTCTACTCGCGGTACACCTGGCATAGCCAGCGTCATGGTTTTCGCGTGACAATCAAGAAGAGCATAATGGGGCACGAGTCCATGCCCAGAATAACATCAAAGTCTACCATGCTGAGCAATAAAAAATTGGCTCTTGTCTCAACACCAGTAAGAGCAATCAAACACGACTGATAAACGCGGTCCACAACAAGAGAATCTCCAACAGGGGTAGAAATATAAACAAGAGAACTCAAAGATTCCCGAGATACGCCCATATACATGGCAAAATAAGAGGACGCATAAGAATAAGTGGAGCCTGGATCGAATAGAACCGATGCATCTCTGTGACAGACTAAGATAGTACCTGTGATGACAGAATCGAAGGCGACAACCTCGGTACGAGCAGGAAGCATAGTATCTGGCCTGGCCTCCCCCTCGAGGGCGACCTCTACCTCCCCGACCTCCACCTTTAGCTGGCTGTGCAGGTGGGGTAGCAACTGTTGCTGTGATCATAGCCTGAGAACTCTGCGGGGCATGCTGTGGCTGAGAAGTCTGTGGAAGTGCACCCCTCCTAAGTCTGGGGCAATCCCTCACAATATGGCGTATGTCACCACACTCAAAGCAAGCTCTGGGAGGATGTGGCAGCTGTGACTGGAAGCACCCCGCGCAGGAGGTGCACTAGATACTGGTGGCGAATAATAAGGCTCCTGAGGTATGGGAGTAGCTGGAATACCACTGGTTGCTAGAAGAGCTAAATGAAAAGGGCGACTCATATAACCCTTACCATTACGGCCTGCAGCTGGTGCACGGGCACCAGAATAATGGCCCGACTCTCGAGACCTCCTGGCCTCCCTCTCCTCT
This sequence comes from Nicotiana attenuata, assembly GCF_001879085.1. Classification (NCBI taxonomy): domain Eukaryota; kingdom Viridiplantae; phylum Streptophyta; class Magnoliopsida; order Solanales; family Solanaceae; genus Nicotiana; species Nicotiana attenuata. The sequence goes on from NW_017672817.1 coordinate 106,315, forward strand.
CTGTCCCTAGCATGCATACCCTAAATCATCCTAGCAATGCTCACCACCTGCTGATAAGAAATATCCATCTCCAACTCACGATCCATGCTAGACCTGATGCGGGAATAAGCCGGCGAACCTTCTCGCGAACAGTAGAAACCAAAGCTGGTGCATGTCTAGCCAAGTCGGTGAAATGGATAGCATACTCCGAGACAGTCATAGTACCCTGGCGCAAACGCTCAAGTCATAGTACTCTCGTGAACATATCTGAAAACTGAGCCCAAGTCAGGGAAGCTGCCTCATCAGGACTGTCTAACGCATAAGAACGCCACAACTGATAGGTGGCACCTCAAAGCTGGAAGGTAATGAAGGAAACCCCACTCGATCCTGACATACCCATGGTACGGAGGATACGGTAGCACTGCTCAAGAAATCCAAGAGCATCATCTGAGTCTAGCCCACTGAATGTAGGAGGCTGATACTTCTTGAACCTCTCAAGCCTCTTCTGCTCCTCCTCTAAAGCTACTGCCCTCTCCTCGGGCTGAGCTGGGGCTACCGGCTGTACAGGAGTGTGGGCGGCGAGAGTCTGTGCTCCTCCCCTAGCCTGGGATGTAGCTGCTGCAAGGGGAAGCTGCCCTGCCTGAGCTAGAGTAGTGTATATAGTCATAAACTGCGCCAGAGTCTCCTGGAGTGCTAGAGTAGCAGTAGCAGACATATCAGGTGTCTGGACTCTGGCTAGAACTGCTGGTGGCACCTCAGTGGCAGCTCGTGCGGGTGCTCTGGCTGCACCACGAGTGCGTCCTCGGCCTCTACCCCGGCCCCGACCTCTGACGGCTCCAGCAGGGGGCACGGGTGACTGGTCATCTCGGGTAGCATGTGTCCTCGCCATCTGTGAGAGAATAGAAGACAGAAGTTTAAAATTATGATATCAAAAATCTCGCATGACAAGAAATCAAATGAAGTGGAACTTTCCTAACAGTTACATAGCCTCACGTAGATAAGTACGGACATCTCCATACCGATCCGCGAGACTCTAATAAACCGACTTGTGATTCATGACTCCCATGAAGCTAGAGCTCTGATACCAACTTGTCACGACCCCGGTTCGCCCTCCGTGAACTGTCGTGACGGCACCTAGTCCCTATGACAAGGTAAGCCTAACAAATGCGGAAAAAGAAACAATTGCAAAAGAAAGTAATTAAAAACCGAGATAATAAGGTTTAGCAGTGTTTAAGATGCCGCCTGGCATATAACAGTACGAGAATCTCAATCTAACACTGGAACCCCATAAACCACAAGCTAAAAGATTACATAATAAGCTCTATCTCCAGATTGTCTACCAACAAGGGAAAATACAGAAAGGGCTATACTAGTACTGAGAATAGAAAGGGACTCTTCGGTCTGCGGACGCGGCAGACATACCTTGGAGTCTCTACAGAATTCCTCGCCTCAAGCCTGATAAGTCTGAGTGGGAGTACCTGGATCTGCACATGAAAAACATGCGCAGGAAGGGCATGAGTACACCACATCGGTACTCAGTAAGTGCCAAGCCTAACCTCGGTCGAGTAGTGATGAGGAAGGTCAGGGCCCTACTGAGGTCAAAGGAAATACAAGATATAACAGTGTAGAATAAGACACTATACTTTAGTGTAACAGTAAAATGTAACACTGGATAGAAGAACAACAGCAACTTTAACAAAAACAATGTAATCACGGAAATAAATACAGCTCAACGCAGAGATAACAACCGGGGGATCTCCCAAGATACCGTCCTGTAGTCCTCAAATATAAATATCCAGTGGATCTCCCGAGTGCAGACCCTTAGTCCAACTCATAATGCGCGGGGATCTACCAAAATCCCGATCCGTAGTCCCAAATGTAAATACTCAGTACTGGGGGAATCTACCGGGTGCAGTCCCGTAGTTCTAATGTAAAAGTGCTGGGGGGATCTCCCGAAAAACAGATCTGTAGTCCCAAAGTAAACATATAGGGGGGGATCTCCCGGGATACTGTCCGGTAGTCCCAAATTAAACACACAGCACATCCACGAAGAATACTCAATCAAATTCAAATTTACATACCAAAGTAAAATAGGTATTTCTACCTAGCATGCTGCACATAATCCACATAAGGCAATTTGAGCAAGTAAAGCAATTAAGTGAATTAAACATGCTTCCCTAGGCTAATAGTAGGCTTAAATTACAAGCATTATGAATAGGAAAAAGGAAATCACATTTATATCTACTTAAGGAAAACGAATTTTCAACAATTAGCACAAGTACGCACTCGTCACCTCACGTACAAGGCATTTCAATTATCAACAAACCAATCCTAAGGGGAGTTTCCCACACACAAGGTTAGGCAAGCCACTTACCTCGAACCGGCTCAAAAGTCAACCCGAAACCACGTTCTTGCCACGAGTGCTCGACTCCAAATGGCCCAAATCTATTCAATTCAATTGCGTAATGTAAATATAACTTCAAGTAACTTATTTCTTAAATAAATTCCAACCTAATACACGAAATTAGGTAAAATGACCAAAACGCCATCCGGGCCCACGTCTCGGAATTGGGTAAAATTTACATTTTCAAAATCCTCATACTCTCATTAGTCTAACCATACCAAAATTATCCAAATCTAATGTCAAATCCCCAATAAGAACTCGAAATCTAGGTCTAAGAACTTTCCCTAATTTTCATCCCAAATTGCAAAATTAAATGGTGAATTAATGTTTAGATTATTGAGTTATAAGCAAAAGGGAGTTAAGAATCATTACCCGATCGATATCTCTGAAAATCCCTCAAAATCTCGCTCAAATCCGAGCTCCCAAGCTCTAGTTTTCATAAAAATGGCTAAACCCTCGACTTTGAAATTTTATATTCTGCCCAGACGCGTTCTTCTTCGCGAACGCGAGTCTACTATCGCAAACACGATGCACAAAAATCCTACTAGCCAACTTCCTCTTTCGCGAACACAATGCCCAAGTCGCGAACGCGATGACCAACTTCCCTCCTCCTACGCGAACGCGGAAAATTCTTCGCGAACGCGTTGGTATAAGATCCCACAGCCTCACGAACGTGGGAATACCTTCACGAACACGAAGCATTAAACCTTCACCAGCCCCAGCTCCTCTTCGCGAACGCATGGCCCCACTCGCGAACGCGAAGAAGGAGACCAGAACTGACTGCTGCAACTTTTTCTGCAATTCTCTAAGTTCCAAAAATGACCCGTTGAGCATCCGAAACACACTCGAGGCCCCCGGGACCTCAACCAAACATGCCAACCAATCCTAAAACATCATTCAAACTTGTTCCAATCTTCGGAACGCTCAAAACAACATCAAAACACCAATTTAACATCGGATTCAAGCCTAAGAACTCCAAAAATTCTCAAATTATGCTTTCGATCAAAAAGTCTATCAAACCTCGTCCGAATGACCTGAAATTTTGCACACACGTCACATTCAATACTGCGGAGCTGCTCCAACTTCAGGAATTCCATTCTGACCCCGATATCAAAATCTCACTATCGAACCGAAAACTTCAAAAATTCAACTTTCGGCATTTCAAGCCTAATTAACCTACGGACCTCCAAAACACAATCCGAACACGCTCCTAAACCCGAAATCACCCAACGGAGCTAACGGAACCAACGGAATTCCATTCCAAGGCCGTCATCACACTGCTCCAACTACAGTCCAAATTCTAAAATTTAAACTCTCATTTAGGGACTAAGTGTCCCAAAACTCTCCGAATTTCCAAATAAATCTTCCCGGCAACTCACAGTAGCAGAAACAAACACGGGGAATGTAGTTAATAGGGGATTGGGGCGTAAATTCTTAAAACGATCGGTCGGGTCGTTACATAAAACCAGTAGGCAAACTAATTAGGATTATGTCACTTCTCTTAAAACAGACACTGCATGTTCTGTTCTGTAATGTTCATCTAGATATCATGTTCCTAGGCTTTCTGAATTTCTTTAAAATCAGTTGTTTGAGACGTGCTGCTTATTTGCCTATGTATATGTGGAGGTAAATATGGGCCTTTTATCTGTTTCGTTAACTGACAGTCCTATGTGTTATTTGTTGTCGCCTAGACTTTTGCCCTTTAAACACCTTAGGATTGTCTAGAACTGCCTAAGTCTAGAGGTCCTAAACTCCTCCGGGACCACAAGGAAGGGCGGGTAACAGCACGATTAGTGTTCGTTAATCAAAACTCGCTTATATAACCGCTAAGGGGTGGGATAATGGGTAGTAAAAGGATATGATGACTTGTGCGCTAATGCAACGTGTAACCCCTCTCACCGAGGAGTGATTACCGAGCATTGCACGGATATGATCCTATAGGATAAACAACTTAGGACCTCCCTTATCCCTTTTACATATGTGTGCTTAGACTGCTTATCTGTTAAAAGTCTTCATTCTTTTACATATGTGTGCTTAGACTGCTTCTTTGCTAATTGACTAATTCACAAAGTATGTTTGGCCGGGACCTACCATTGTGGACCTTGAGGGGTGCCTAACACCTTCCCCTTAAGGTTATATCGAGCCCTTACCCTAATCTCTGGTAATGCAAACCAGTTTATGAGTTATTTGCTTTAGGTGCCCTAACGCACCTTAAATCCGTTAGGTGGCGACTTCTAAAATCCCATACCCCTTCCCAAAAGGAAATGAGTTGTCCCAAAAATGTCAAAACCCGGACTTCCCCGCGAAGGGAAAAACGGGGGCGCGACACTAATGAAGCCTTTACTAAGCAAATTTTGCAACTTCTCCTTCAATTCTTTCAACTTTGGCGGGGCCATACGGTATGGTGGAATAGAAATGGGCTGAGTTCCTGGACAATAAATGCGGTCTACTACAATAGCATCTCCTACATGTGTGGACACATACACAGGGGCACTCAAAGAATCACGGGGCACAACCAAAAATGAAGCACCACAACTATAATAGGACCTCAGCTGCTTGAATGCTGACCCTGAAACTAACCCTGTCGACTCGAGTAACCACCCTAAAAACTCTGAAGCAAAGGTGCACTAATAGGAGCTGGTGGTGCACTGTAGGCTAGTTGGTCGAAAAAATGCATCTGAGGGCCACGACCACCTGAGATACCGTGGGATGCCTGGAGTGCTGAATGAAGCGGCCTGGGATGATGGCCTCTACCAAAAGTACCCCGACCTCTAGATGAGGCTCCACTGAATCCTCCAAAGTAAAGAGGCCTTTTGTCAGACCCCTGACCACTCCCCTGAGCTAGAACCATCTCAACTCGCCTGGCAATATTGGTTGTCGTCTGAAAAGAAATCTCACTCCCATTCTCCTTTGCCATCTGCAAACTGATAGGCTGCACAAGCCCCTCAATAAACCTCCTCACCCTCTCTCTCTTGTGGTAGGAAGTTGAAGAATAACATGACTGGCAAGGTCTACAAAACGGGTCTCATACTAAGTGACGGTCATACTGCCCTACTGGAGGCACTCGAACTGCCTGCGATAGTCCTCCTTCATTGTAAGAGGAAAGAACTTCTCAAGAAATATCTGAGAGAACTGGTCCAAAGTAAAAAGCAGGCGACCCAGCTAGTTTGGTCGATACCAAATTATTCCACCATGTCTTGGCCGAACCCATCATCTGAAACACAGCAAAATCGACTTCATTGGTCTCCACTATCCCCATGTTTCGCAGCATCTCATGGCAGCGGCCAAGATAATCCTGTGGGTCTTCAGAAGGTTCCCCACTGTAGTAAACTGAAAAGAGCTTGGTGAACTTCTCCAACCTTAATAAGCTCTCCGAAAACATAGCTCATCCACCACCGGCCTGTGCCAGAATAACCAGCTGAACCACTCTAACTAGCTGAGCTGCTGGAGTCTAGTACTGGGGAGCCATCTGCTCCAAAGTGTGAGTAGTAGGAGTCTGTGCTCCTTCTCCAGCCTGGGAGATGGTTGGTGCCATGGGAAAAGTTCCAGCCTGGGCTACAATCTCCATAAGGCCCACCAAACGGACCAAGGCGTCCTAAAACACTTGGGTGGCGATGAACCCCTCCGGAACCTGAGCTGGCCCGGCAGGAACAGTTTGGGCTGGAACCTCCTCGTCAAACTCTACCTAAGGCTCCACTGCTAGGGCTGCTTCTCGGGCTCTAGGCTGAGCCCTGCCCTTGCCTCACCCTCTGGTATGACCTCGGCCTCGACCTCTGCCACTCGTAGGAGCTGCCACTGCAGGCACTGGCAGCTGCTCAGCTGAAGATGCAGTACGTGTTCTCGCCCTCTACGAGAGAATAAGAGTACAAGAGTTCAATTAACATTCTGAGAACAAAATCTCACGATAGAGAAGAATAGAAGTTAAATTTGTTCCTAAACTTCATAGCCTTTGGGAGATAAGTACAGACATCTCCGTACCAATCCTCCAGACTCTACTAAACCCGCTCGTGAATTGTGAGACCTAGAAAACCAAGTACTCTGATACCAACCTGTCTCGACCCAGAATTCCCACCGTCGGGACCGTGATGGCGCCTAACATTTCACATGCTAGGCAATCCAACGTTAGAGGATTTTTAATACCAACCTTAACCAATTTCAATAATAAGAACAGTTATGCTAAACAGAAACTACAACTGCTTTGCAGAATAACATAAACCCGAAATATCTGAATCAATTAGGATCTGGAGTGACAACTCACGAGCTACTACGATTAACTACAAACAAAGTCTAGAAAGAAATATTGTTTTGAAGGAAAAGAAACAGTAAGATAGCAAAACTAGGGAGAGACTCCAGGGTCTGCGGATGCCACCAGATCTACCTTGGGTCTCCTATCAGTCAATCCTGCGCTAACCTCACGATCAGCTCCGGCCAGTACCAAAATTTGCACAAGAATGCAGAATACAGTATTAGTACAACCGACCCCATGTACTGGTATTGTCGAGCCTAACCTCGACGAAGTAGTGACGAGGCTATGACAAGACACCTACATAACAAACCTGTGCAGATTAACAGTATATGTACAAATAACAACAATGAAAAACAAGACAGGTAATATCGGGAGGGGGAAACACGCTGAGGGGAATACGAGATAGAGAACTACAATAGAATGGTAACTTGAACAGCCAATATACTATAAACCAAAAAGAACAAGTAAAATACAATAAAGGAAAAATGCACGGCATCACCCATGATGCTTTTACTCTCAACCTCTTCATAAAATCAATAGAAACGGCACGACATCACCCTTCGTACATTAAATCTCATAGCAGGGCAAGGCATCACCCTTCGTGCGTTAACACTCACAATATGGCACGTCATCACCCTTCGTGCATTACACTCACAATATGGTACGGCATCACCCTTCGTGCATTAACACTCACATATTGCACGACATTACCTTTCGTGCATTAACACTCTCCCTTACTATAATGGAATGAACAAATAACAACAGGGAGATAAAATAACAAGTACAAGCCTTACTTCAATATTTGGTTCCACAATATCAACCTCAACTTCGAAATCAATACTCAATTATCACCAAAAGATCCGTAAATATGATAAGAACAATCAATTTAACAATACTAGTCTAAACATGGATAACATAACCAAAGAAAGCAATAATTAAAGAAACCAAGTCCCACCCGCAAGTTTTAACCCGACAACAACGCATAAGTACTCGTCACCTCACGTATATGTTGTACCCAACATGTAAACATGTACCAACTAGACAAATAAGTCATATTCCCTCAAGTCAAGGTTAACCACGACACTTACCTCACTCCAAAGACCAAACTCACACCTCAACCACGACTTTTCCTTTCAAACAACACTCTAAACCAATAGAATCTAGCAAATTACCAACCAAAGAGTTTAAATTAAGCCTTAGGAACTACCCACGATTGTTTAGAATTCAATTTAGGTCATTATTGAAAAAGTCAACAAAAGTCAACACCCGGGCCCGCTTGTTCCAAACCTGAAATTTGGACAAAAACCAGATTACACATTCACCCCCGATCACAGTTATGTAATTATTTTGGAATCCAACCTCAATTTGAGGTCTGAATCCCCAATTCACCAAATCTCTAATTTCTACCCAAAAACCCCTAATTCCACCATGAAAACTCTAGATTTTAGGTTGAAAACTTGTGAAATGTAGTGAAAGATTGAATGGAAATAGGTTAAGATTTACTTACCAACGATTTGGGAAAGAAATAGTCTTGGAAAAATCGCCTCTAGGGTTCTAGGTTTTGAAAATTTGAAGAATGAACCAAAAATCCTGTCTAAGTCATATTTTGTTCAGATGCAGATGTCGCATTTACGACCTGGGCTTCGCAAATGTGAGAAATCCATCACATTTGTGAAGACTCTCACACCTCTGCAATCATCGCATTTGCGATGACAAGTTTGCAAATGTGAACGCTGACTTGACCGCAAATGCGACCGAATGATCGCAAATGCGAAGAATCCCCTTCCCTAGCTCCTATCGCAAATGCGAACACTGGCCTTCCGCAAATGCGGCTTCATGATTGCAAATGCAAACTTAGATCAGGGGCCAGTTCCTAGAAATTGCAAACACCAGTAAATGTTCTAAGTCCAATTCACTCCGTAGCCTATTCGAAACTCACCCGATCCCTCGAGGTTGTAAACCTACTATGCACACAAGTCTAAAAATATCATACGAACTTGCTCGCACGATCTAATCGCAACAATAACACCTAAAACAACGAATTGAACACCAAATCAGATGAAATTTTCAACAAAACTTTGAAACTTCTATTTTCACAACTGGACGTCTGAATCACGTCAAACTAACTCCGTTTCTCACCAAACTTGACAGACAAGTCATAAATATAGTGTTGGACCTATGCCAGGCTCCAAAACCAAAATACTGACCCAATATCCAAAAGTCAAACATTGGTCAAATATTTCAACTCATTAAGCCTTAAATTTTCAAATTTCTATAAAATGCGATAACTCGGGCCTGTAACGACCCGGCCGGTCGTTTCATGAGTTACCGCCCCGTTTCCCCCGCTCCTGCTTCTTATTGTCATGTTCAAGTGTGTTATGTGTTATCGCGTTGGTTGGCTCAGGTTCGGAGAGATTTTGGTAAGGTTTGAGACACTTAGTCTCTTTTAAGAAAAGCTTAAGTTGGAAAAGTCAACCGGATATTGACTTATATGAAATAGGATTCAGATGTGAATTCCGATGATTCAGATAGCTTTTTTGGAGGTCCGGAGTAGATTTAGGCTTGAATTGGCGAAATTGGAATTTTGGCGTTTTCCAGTTGATAGGTGAGATTTTGATATAGGGGTCGGAATGGAATTCGGAAAGTTGCACTAGGTTCGTTGTGTCATTTGGGATGTGTGTGCAAAATTTCAGGTTATTCGAACATGGTTTGATAGACTTTTTGATCAAAAGCGTATTCGGAAGATTTTGGAACTTTAGGCTTCAATTCGATGTGATTTGGTTGATTCGATGTTGTTTGAGGTGTTTTGAAGATTGGTACAAGTTTGGAGAGTGGTATGTGACTTGTTGGTGCCATTGGTTGATGTCCCGGGGGCTCGGGGTGATCCCGGGTGGTTAACGGGTGATTTTGAGACTTGGTTGGATAGCTCAAGGTTCTGGTTGCTATCATAACCGCATCTGCGGTTGGGAGGCCACAGGTGCGACCCCCGCAGATGCAGAACCAAGCCGCAGAAGCGGCCAGGCAGGGTGTCAGGCGGAACCGCAGAAGCGGACGCCAAGGTGCAGGTGCGAATGCGCAGGTGCGGAAGGCTGATCACAGGTGCAGTCCCATCCATTTAAATGAAAACCGCAGATGCGGTTGATTTGACCGCAGAAGCGGTGTCGCAGAAGCAAAAAAAGGGCCACAGGTGCGGAATCCCTAGATCAGAATGTATATGATTTTTCCTTCACGGTTTTCAGTGGTTTCACCATTTTTAAACACATTTTCTAGAGCTTTTGGGCAATTTTGAAGAGAGAACTCAAGGGGACTTCATTGAGGTAAGGTTTTGGATCATAAAAACTCGCCCCTATAGTATTATTTCACGGATTAGACTTGGAATTTGTGGAAAAATTGAGTAAATATTGAAGAAACTAGGGCTTGGGAATTTAGGTCTTTGATTAAGGATTTGAAGGGCTATTTGGAGTCCAATTTTCGTGCTTTTGGTATGTATGAACTCGTGGCGGAATAAGAATTTCATTGATGAAAAATTTTGTCGAATTTCGAGACGTGGGCCCAGGGGTCGTGTTTGGTTAATTTCGGGATTCGTGTCGTAATTTCATTATTTTTGCATGGGCTTCGTTCCCTTAGCGTTATTGACATCATGATTCAGATTTTTGGTTAGATTCGACGCGAGTTGAGGCCGAGACGAGAGGAAAAGGCATCGCGGGCTAGAGATTTGACCGGATCGAGGTAAGTAATGATTGTAAATGTTGTTCTGAGGGTATGAAACCCCGGAATTCACATCGTTGTGCTATTTTGAGGTGACGCACATGCTAGGTGACGATCGTGGGTCGTGCACTGCTGGGGATTGTCACTTAGTATGTCCCATATGACTGTTTAATTACGTATTTGACTGAAAACTGCTTGATATTATCATGTTTTGGGCTGAATGCCATGTTTGGGCTGAATGCCAGGATTTTTACTACTATTCCTCACCATTTGGACTTAGTATTTATAATCAGTCGTGCTATACTCTATTGGTCTTCACAACTCAGCCATCTTTACTCGTATTTGGTATTTTAAATATTATTTTGGGTTGAGCATCATGTTTTACTGTTGCCCATGTGGCTTGTGAGATTCTGACTGATTAAGGCCGAGGGCCTGTGTGTGAGGATACTATGGGATCGGGCTGCGCGCCGCAACATGTGGTACTAATTGTGATATATGAGAGGCCGAGGGCCAGATTTATTATGCCACGAGATGGCTTATTATTGCGCTTGAGCCGTAAGGGGACCCTCCCGGAGTCTGTACACCCCCAGTGAGCGCGGGTACCTAGTTTGTGATGTGATATAGCCTGAAGGGCTAATGTTGTTCCATGTTGTTGCCCGAGGGGCTGATGCGAGTGATTGTGAAATGCCCGAGGGGCTGGTTCTATTGGTATTTTTGCCGGAGGGGCTGTTTGTTGTTTCTATATTTTATACTGGTTTTCATTCACTCGTTTGAGCTTCTAAAAGATGTTTTACAAATGGTTTTACTGAATTAAGAAGTTTTTATGAGTTTTTACTGTTTACTGTATGGTGCTGGTTTTACACTGCCTCGCTGTAGCATTTTATTGTGTATTTACGTGTTTTCTTATTTCTCAACTGCATTTACTTTTATTACTTACTGAGTTGGCGTACTCACATTACTCTCTGCACCTCTATGTGCAGATTCAAGAGCCCCAGGTCATGCTAGCGAGGGTTGATTTGCTTCTAGCGGGCTTATTTGGAGTTGACTAGGTAGCTATTCGGCGTTCGCAGCCTAGTGCTTCTCCTTCCTACTTTTATTTCGTTGAACTTGTTTCGTAATAGACTATGTTTTTTTTCATACTCTTAGATGGATTTTAGATGCTCATGACTGGTGACACCCTGATGTTGGGCTGTGTTTTGTTTCCGCAGTTGATATATTTCACTTTGTTTTAAGATTTTCATTATTAATGAATTGACTATAAATCATTATATTTGTTAACTAAAATTGGGGTTTATGTCGGCTGGCATTGTCTTCACGAGAGGTGCCATCACGATCGGGTCTGGGTTTTGGGTCGTGACAAGTTGGTATCAGAGCCTAGGTTACATAGGTCTCACGAGTCATGAGCAGGTTTAGTAGAGTCTCGCGGATCGATACAGAGACGTCTGTATTTATCCTCGGGAGGCTACAGAACCTTTAGGAACCTTCATATTCTTGAAATTCTTGTCGTGCGAATCTGTTGATCCGAGTACTAAACTTCTGTTATTCTATTCTCTCACAGATGGTGAGGACACGAGCGACCGGACAAGATGGACGACCACCAGTACCCCCAGCTGGGGCCACTAGAGGCCGAGGACGCGGTCGAGGCCGTGGTAGGGGCAGAGGTGTAGTCCGCACAGCAGCTGGGGCAGCACATGCAGATCCACCAGCCGCCCCAATTCAGGATCAGGTCCCAGTTGTGGGCGCTCCAGCAGCACCGGCTCAGGCACCAGCTGTGCCCATTGTGATTCCAGGTCTTCAGGAGACTTTGGCCCAAATGTTGACCGTGTGTACGAGTCTTGCTCAGGCGGTCGCAGTTTCTACTGCTGCAGCCGCTTCTCCGGCCGGGGGAAGCACTCAGACTCCCGCCGCTCGCACACCCGATCAGGTTGTTCAGGGGTTGCAAACACCGGAGGCACCACTAGCCCAGCCGGTGGCAGCTGCTCAGTGTTACGTAGCTCCAGTTATGCCAAAGGACGAGCAGCGCAGATTGGAGAGGTTTGGCAGACTCCAGCCTCCTACTTTCAGTGGTGCAGAGGGCAAGGATGCCCAGTGTTTATTGGACAGATGTCAGAGGATTCTTCGCAGCGCGGGTATTCTGGAGACCAGTGGAGTCGCATTCACGACTTTTCAGTTTACGGGAGCTGCCTTCACTTGGTGGGAGGCATATGAGAGGCGTAGGCCTGCTGGTGCGGCACCTCTTACTTGGCAGCAGTTCTCCGCCCTCTTTTTGGAGAAGTATGTTCCACAGTCCCACAGGGAGGAGCTGTGTAGGCAGTTCGAGCAGTTACGACAGGGGATATGACTGTTACATAGTATGAGATGAGGTTCTCAGATTTAGCTCGTCATGCTATTTGGCTGGTTGCTACAGAGAGAGAGAGGATTAGGAGGTTTGTTGATGGCCTCACATATCAGCTTCGGATTCTCATGACTAGGGAGAGGGTGTTAGGTGCTACATTTGAGGAGGTTGTTGATATCGTTTGTGAGATTGAGGCAGTTCGTCACCAGGAGCGCGAGGAGAGGGAGGACAAGAGGCCTCGAGGACATGGTAGTTTTGGGGGTGCTCCTTCGAGGGGTCAGTTTCAGCACGGCAGAGGCCACCCGTTCAGGCATGCTCAGTCAGCTTACCTAAGTTATCGTGAGGCATCATCGGGCCATGGTTCTGACGGTTCTCAGCAGGGCCATTCCTTACTCAGTGCCCTTCCAGCCCAGGGTTCGTCCCGTGCTCCACCAGTTTAGGACTCTTCCACGCCAGGTGCGTCTGCTAGTCATTCTGGTACTAGGGGTCCTCTTCACTTCCCATCTCCGGCACCAGGGAGTTATTCTGAGTGTGGGTCCTCTTCGTCGCCTCGGGGGTTCATCTCAGCAGAGGGGTCAGCCATCGGCTTCGGCACCAATTACTTCACCATCCACCCAGCCAGCTAGGGGTGGAGGACAGTCATCTAGGGGTCGCCCAAGAGGGGGAGGTCGATCCGATGGTGGTCAGGCCCATTTCTATGCACTTTTAGCTAGGCCTGATGCAGTTGCTTCAGATGCGGTGATTACAGGTATTATCTCAGTCTGCCGCAGAGATGCCTCTGCGTTATTTGACCCTGGTTCTACTTTCTCTTATGTGTCATCTTACTTTGCCCATTATTTGGATACGCCCTGCGAGACTCTCGTTTCTTTGTTTCATGTCTCTACCCTGTAGGCGATACTGTTGTGGTAGACCAGGTGTACCGGTCGTGTGTTGTGTCTATTGGGGGTCTGGAGACCCAAGTGGATCTTCTATTGTTATGTATGGAAGACTTCGACGTGACATTGGGCATGGACTGGTTATCTCCGTGTCGGGCTATTCTGGACTATCATGCCAAGACAGTGACATTGGCTATGCCTGGTGTGCCACGGATTGAGTGGTGAGGTGTGTCTGATTATGTTCCTAGTAGGCTAATCTCATTATTGAAGGCCCAGCATATGGTCGGGAAAGGTTGTCTTTCATACTTAGCATTTGTGAGGGATGTCAGTGCAGAGACTTCCAGCATTGATTCTATTCCAGATGTGAGAGATTTTCCAGATGCGTTTCTTGCAGACCTGCTGGGCATGCCACCGGATAGGGATATCAATTTTGGTATTGATCTGGTGCCGGGCACTCAGCCCATTTCTATTTCACTGTATCATATGGCACTAGTGGAGTTGAAGGAGTTAAAGGAGCAGCTTTAGGAACTCCTTGATAAGGGGTTTATCCGGCCTAGTGTGTCACCTTGGGGTGCACCTGTTCTATTTGTGAAGAAGAAGGATGGCATGATGAGGATGTGCATTGATAACAGGAAGTTGAACAAGGTAACAATCAAGAACAAGTACCCTTTGCCTCGTATCGATGATTTGTTCGACCAGCTTCAGGGAGCGACGGTGTTCTCCAAGATTGATCTCCGCTCAGGGTGTCACCAGCTAAAGATCAGGGACTCGAATATTCTCAAGACAGCTTTCAGGACCCGATATGGTCACTATGAGTTCCTTGTGATGTCTTTTGGGCTGACCAATGCCCCAGCAGCGTTCATGCATTTGATGAACAGCGTGTTCCGGCCTTATCTCAACTCGTTAGTTAGTGTCTTCATTGGCGATATTATGGTATATTCGCGTAGTCGGGAGGAGCACGCGAAGCATTTGAGAGTGGTGTTGCAGAGGTTGAGAGAGGAGAAGCTTTATGCAAAGTTCTCCAAATGTGAGTTTTGGCTCAGTTCAGTGGCTTTCTTAGGGCACGTGGTGTCCAGCGAGGGTATTTAGGTTGATTCGAAGAAGATAGAGGCGGTTCAGAGCTGGCCCAGACCGTCTTCAGCCACAGAGATTCGCAGCTTCCTTGGTTTGGCAGGTTATTACCGCCGGTTTGTTCAGGGATTTTCATCTATCGCATCGCCCTTGACCAAGTTTACTCAAAAGGGTTCTCCATTTTAGTGGTCTGATGAGTGTGAGGAGAGCTTCCAGAAGCTCAAGACTGCCTTGACCACAGCTCCAGTATTAGTGTTGCCATCAGCTTCAGGTTCATACACAGTGTTTTGTGATGCTTCGAGAGTAGGTATTGGGTGTGTATGATGTAGGAGGGTAGAGTTATTTCTTATGCTTCTCGTCAGTTGAAGCCCCATAAGAAGAACTACCTTGTTCATGATTTGGAGTTGGCTGCCATTGTTCATGCGTTGAAGATTTGGAGGCATTATCTGTATGGTGTTTCTTGCGACGTATTTACTGATCATCGTATCCTCCATCACTTGTTCAAGCAGAAGGATCTCAGTTTGAGGTAGCGGAGATGGTTGGAGCTGCTAAAGGATTATGACATTACTATCTTGTATCATCCGGGGAAGGCCAATATGGTGGCTGATGCTTTAAACCGGAAGGCTGTGAGTTTCGGGAGTTTGGCATATATTCCTGTTGGGGAGAGACCTCTTGCAGTTGATGTTCAGGCCTTGGCCAATCGATTCGTGAGGTTGGATATTTCGGAGCCTAGTCGGGTATTAGCTAGTGTGATTTCTCGGTCTTCTTTATATGATCGCATCAGAGGACACCAGTATGATGATCCTCATTTGCTCGTCCTTAAGGACAGGGTTCAGCACGATGATGCAAGAGATGTGACCATTGGTGATGATGGGGTATTGAGGATGCAGGGCCGGATATACGTGCCCAATGTGGATGGTCTTCGGGAGTTGATTCTGGAGGAAGCCCATAGCTCGCGGTATTCCATTCATCCAGGTGCCGCGAAGATGTATCAGGATCTGAGACAGCATTACTGGTGGAGGAGGATGAAGAAGGATATTGTGGGGTTTGTAGCTCGGTGTCTCAATTGCCAGCAGGTGAAATACGAGCATCAGAGACCGGGTGGGTTGCTTCAGCAGATGGATATTCTAGAGTGGAAGTGGGAGCGGATCACCATGGAATTTGTATTTGGGCTCCCACGGACTTTGAAGAAGTTCAATGCTATTTGGGTGATTGTGGATCGGCTGACCAAGTCTGTGCACTTCATCCCTATTTGTACTACCTATTATTCAGAGCGGTTGCCAGAGATATATATCCGGGAGATTGTTCATTTGCATGGTGTCCTAGTTTCCATCATTTCAGATAGAGGTACTCAGTTTACTTCACAGTTTTGGAGGTCTGTGCGGCAAGAGTTGGGTACTCAGGTTGAGTTGAGCACAGCTTTTTACCCTCATACGGACGGGCAGTCCGAGCGCACTATTCAGATATTGGAGGACATGTTGCACACTTGTGTCATTGATTTTGGAGGGTCATGGTATCAGTTTCTACCGCTCACAAAGTTTGCCTGTAACAACAGTTAACAGTCGAGTATTCAGATGGCTCCATATGAGGCTTTGTATGGGAGGCAGTGTCGATCTCCGGTTGGTTGGTTTGAGCCGAGTGAGGCTAGGCTATTGAGTACATACTTAGTGCAGGATGCTTTAGACAAGGTGAAGGTGATTCATAAGAGGCTTCGTACAGCGCAGTCGAGACAAAAGAGTTATGCCGACAGGAAGGTTCGGGATGTGTCCTACATGGTTGGTGAAAAGGTTCTGTTGAAGGTTTCACCCATGAAGGGTGTTGTGAGGTTTGGGAAGAAAGTTAAATTGAGTCCTCGGTTCATTGGTCCTTTTGAGGTACTTCAAAGGATTGGGGAGGTGGCTTATAAGCTTGCTTTGCCACTCAGCTTGTCGAGTGTGCATCCAGTATTTCATGTTTCTATGCTCCGGAAGTATATTGGGGATCCGTCTCAAGTTTTGGACTTCAGCATGGTTCAGTTAGATGATGATTTGACTTATGATGTGGACCAGTAGCTATTTTAGAGCGACAAGTTCAAAAGTTGAGGTCAAAGGATATAGCTTCTGTGAAAGTGCAGTGGAGTGGTCGGCCCGTGGAGGAGGCTACCTGGGAGACCGAGCAGGAGATGCAGAGTAGATATCCTCACCTATTCAAGGCTTCAGGTATGTTTCTTGACTCGTTCGAGGACGAACGTTTGTTTAAGAGGGGAGGATGTAACGACCCGGCCGGTCGTTTCATGAGTTACCGCCCCGTTTCCCTCATTCCTGCTTCTTGTTGTCATGTTCAGCCGTGTTATGTATTATTGGATTGGTTGGCTCGGGTTCGGAGAGATTTTGGTAAGGTTTGAGACACTTAGTCTCTTTTAAGAAAATCTTAAGTTAGAAAAGTCAACCGGATGTTGACTTATGTGAAATAGGACTCGGATGTGAATTCCGATGATTTGGATAGCTTCGGGAGGTTATTTGGGTCTTAGGAGTGTGATCGGAATGTGTTTTGGAGGTCCGGAGTAGATTTAGGCTTGAATTAGCAAAATTGGAATTTTGGCGTTTTCCGGTTGATAGGTGAGATTTTGATATAGGGGTCGGAATGGAATTCCGGAAGTTGCAGTAGGTCCGTTGTGTCATTTGGGATGTGTGTGCAAAACTTCAGGTTATTCGCACGTGGTTTCAGAGACTTTTTGATCAAAAGCGTTTTCGGAAGATTTTGGAACTTTAGGCTTGAATTCGATGTGATTTGGTTGATTCGATGTTGTTTGAGGTGTTTTGATGATTGGTACAAGTTTGGAGAGTGGTATGTGACTTGTTTGTGCCTCTGGTTGAGGTCCCAGGGGCCTCGGGGTGATTCCGGGTGGTTAACGGGTGATTTTGAGACTTGGTTGGACAGTTGAAGGTTCTGGTTGCTGTCATAACCGCATCTGCGGTTGGGAGGCCGCAGGTGCGACCCCCGCATATGCGGAACCAAGCCCCAGATGCGGCCAGGCAGGGTGCCAGGCGGAACCGCAGAAGCGGGCGCCAAGGCGCAGGTGCGGAAGGCTGACCGCAGGTGCAGTCCCAGCCGTTTAACAGAAAACCGCAGATGCAGTTGATGACCGCTGAAGCGGTGCCGCAGAAGCGAAAAAGGGCCGCAGTTGTGGAATCCCTGGGTCAGAATGTATATAATTTTTCCTACGCGAGTTTCAGTGGTTTCACCATTTTTAAACACGTTTTCTGGAGCATTTGGGCGATTTTGAAAAGAGAACTCAAGGGGACTTCGTTGAGGTAAGGTTTTGGATCATAAAAACTCGCCCCTATAGTAATATTTCACGGATTAGACTTGGAACTTTTGGAAACATTGAGTAAATATTGAAGAAACTAGGGCTTGGGAATTTAGGTCTTTGATTAAGGATTTGAAGGGCCATTTGGGGTCCGATTTTGGTGCTTTTGGTATGTATGAACTCGTGGCGGAATAAGGATTTCATTGATGAAAAATTTATCGAATTTCGAGATGTGGGCCCGGGGGTCGGGTTTGGTTAATTTCGGGATTCGTGTCGTAATTTCATTATTTTTGCATGGGCTTCGTTACCTTAGCATATATTGACGTCATGATTCTAATTTTTGGTTAGATTCGACGCGAGTTGAGGCCGAGACGAGAGGCAAAGGCATCGCGGGCTAGAGATTTGACCGGATAGAGGTAAGTAATGATTGTAAATATTGTTCTGAGGGTATGAAACCCCAGATTTACATCGTTGTGCTATTTTGAGGTGACACACACGCTAGGTAACGATCGTGGGGTCGTGCACTGTTGGGGATTGTGACTTAGTCCGTCCCATATGACTGTTTAATTGCGTATTTGATTGAAAACTGCTTGCTATTATCATGTTTTGGGTTGAATGCCATATTTGGGCTTCGTGCCAGGACTTTTACTGCTATTTCTCACTATTTTGACTTAGTATTTGTAATCAGTCATGCTATGCTCTAGTGTTTTTCACAACTCAGCCATCTTTACTGGTATTTGGTATTTTAAATATTATTTTGGGCTGAGCATCAATGTTTTACTATTGCCCGTGTGGCTTGTGAGATTCTGACTGATTAAGGCCGAGGGCCTATGTTGTGAGGATACTATGGGATCGGGCTGCACGCCGCAGCATGTGGTACTGATTGTGATATATGAGAGGCTGAGATTTATTATGCCACGAGGTGGCTTGTGATTGATATGAAGTCGAGAGCCTATTGATTATGCCACGAGATGGCTTATTATTGCGCTTGGGCCGTAAGGAGCCCCTCCCGGAGTCTGTACACCACTAGGGATGGCAATGGGGCGGAGCGGGGGCGGAGCGGGGGCGGAGCGGGTGCGGGGCGGGGCGGGGCGGGTTTATTCTTATGCGGGTGCGGGGCGGGTTAAAATAATTTTTAATAATTTTAAAGCGGGGCGGGGCGGGTTGCGGGTTTAATGCGGGTTCAATGCGGGGCAACTTTGAATTTTATTTTTTTTGAAACAAAGAAATCATTTCAATTATACTATATGGAAAAAAAATTTATAACGCAATTGACTTAGTACAAAATCTCATTGAATTGGAATTTTTGTTTTTCACACACACACACACAATTGTAAAATATCGTTTTTTTGAAGCTGCTGGAATGCAGGGATGATCTGATTTTAAAACGATTTCGAATATTGTGTTTCATTCAAAAAAAATTTCTAACAGAGTTCGTTATTTGAGGACGTTCACTACAGATTTTGGAAATATATTTACAATCCCATAATATATATTAGTTATTACCGTGCTAAAATCTAAACTTATTTCAATCTAATATAAAAAAACTATATAATATAAGAACATGATATTATATTCAAAAACGAAATAGAATTTTAACCTATGGCATTTATACTCACTATCAACATTTGTAGGAATTTACGAAATTACGGTCGCCACATTTGTAATTTAATCGAAAAAGAATTTCATCCTTGGATAATTTTAAATTTTACAATTATATCCCCCTTTAACTTGCTTTATTAAATAAATATTTTAAATATTTAAGGGTATAAAGTCTAATAATATTATGGGGATATTTTTTTCGTTCAACATTTACTGTAAATTATTCGTGCTTTTATAATAATATAGATAGATATAGATATAGATATAGATATATATAGACAATGAAATGTCAAACTAGTTTGTTTTAGAAAAAAAAATAAAAAAAAAAACTAAAAAAATAACTATGCGAGGCGGGGCGGGCGGGGTGTGGGTTAATTTTATTGTGGGTTTTTAAACCCCCGCACCCATTGGCCATCCCTATACACCAGTGAGCGCGGGTACCTAGTTTGTGATGTGATAGAGCCTGAGGGGCTGATGTTGTTCCATTTTGTTGCCCGAGGGGCTGATACGAGTGATTGTGAGATGCCTGAGGGGCTGGTTCTATTGGTATTTTTGCCCGAGGGGCTGTTTGTTGTTTTCTATATTTATACTGGTTTTCATTCACTCGGTTTGAAACTGCTAAAGATGTTTTAAAAATGGTTTTATTTGAATTAAGAAGTTTTTATGAGTTTTTACTGTTTACTGTATGGTGCTTGGTTTTACCAACTGCCTCGCTGTAGACATTTTGCTATGTATTTACGTATTTTCTTTATCGCTCAGCTACCTTACTTTTATTACTTACTGAGTGGCGTACTCACATTACTCCCTGCCCTCTGTGTGCAGATTCAGGAGCCCCAGGTCATACTAGCAAGGGTTGATTTGCTTCCAGCGGGCTTATTTGGAGTTGACTAGGTAGCTGCTCGGCGTTCGCAAGCCCATGTCTTCTTCTTCCTAGCTTTTATTTCGTTGTCCTTGTTTCGTAATAGACTATGTTGTTTTTTTTTTCATACTCTTAGACGGATTTTAGATGCCTAATGGACCTGGTGACACCCCGGATGTCCGGGGCTTTGTTTTTTTCCGTGTAGTTGATATATATTCTCTTTGATTTGGATTTTCATTATTAATTGACTTGACTATAAATCATATATATCTGTAAACTAAATCTGGGGTTTTTGTCGAGCTGGCTCTTGACTTCACGAGAGGCGCTATCACGATGTCGGATCTGGGTTTAGGGACGTGACATGGTGCTAGGGACTTCCGAAGGTCGAATTCCGGGCATACGCCCAAGTCCAAAATCACGATACGAGACCCACCGGATCGTCAAAGCAGAATCCTGTCGTTGCTAAAACCATTGACCGGAAAGTCAACTCAGGTGAAATTTTATAAGGCAGAATTTCATATTTTTCTCAGTTTTTTGAATAAAAGCTTTCCGAAAAAGACGCTCTCCGGTACTCGCATTGTAATCGAGGAAGGATAAACATGATTTTTAAGGCTTACAGATCACAGAATTAGTTTTTCAAAACATGAAGAAGACTATCGGGTCATCAAGAAGTTCCTTGACAATTGTGATAGTCAGCTCCGCCATCTACATTGCTCCGGAATTCCTTTAGTTTATAGCCAAAAAATTAGATCATTTAGTAATCCTCCACTAGTTGGATAATGAGCGTACGACAATATAGAGTTGGATTACCACATTTGTCTCACGAAGAACTCCAAGATGGGCCTCTTTTCCCTTTCATTTTGTTCCAGCAAACCAAAACTGGCCGATATGCTGATTAGCCACCCCAGGGGTCACTCGAGTTATTTAGAAGATTATTTCATATGGACCCAGATTGGGCCTTAATCATTATTTTTAGATAGGTCAGCTGCAAACATATGTATTTGACTATTTTTTCTTTCTTTCGGGTTTATGACCCACCTTGAGTTTGGGCTGTATAATATTGTTGGTTCGCTGTTTGAGGACTACGAGCTATACCCAGATTATCTGGAATAATGTTATATCTCTCTCGGATCCTTCCTTCCCTGAGTTTAGGTTTTTCTGATTCTCTTCTCGTTCGTTCCGCTCACTCGTTATACCTAACAAATTTCGTCCTTAGTGGCGACCAAGTTGGTTACATAGGGGCATCAAAGAGCTTGTGCACGGGTGAGACTCAAGCTATCTAGTAAAATTCGTGAAATCTTTATATTATCAACATGTTCATATTTGTTGTGAAAAAAGAAACTCATTTGACTTATCCGACTTTAGAACGAGTGATGACAGTCAATTCTTATGGACTTTTATGAAGAATTTATAGGCTAGTGTGACGATCTCACTTACCACAGTATATTGTGGACCTACAGGTTCACAATAGTAAGAGCCCATTTGGAATCAAGAATTTTTTTCACTTTTCTTTAAATCGTGTTTGGCTATAAATTTCCAATTTGTTCACTTGAATATTTAGGGAATTTTTTGTCGAAAATTTGAAAAACTCTAGAAAGATACGTTATTGTACGAAAAATTTCAACTCAGGACCACGTCAAAAAAGTTAAAACAATCCAAAATTATATTAATATCCAAACATAAACTCTAATTTTCAATACAATTTTAATTGAAAAAAATATTTAACTTTTTTTTGAGAATTTTACAATATACTTATGTCAAAAACGCCACATAGTTATGATCTAGAAATGAAAATAAATATACGTTAGTTAAAAGAGACAGCTACTGCAAAAAAAAATCTTATAAGATTTGATGTTATTCGTCTACTTCTTGTGTCAGATTTTTTTACCTTTTTACTTCCATGTTCATTACATCGAAGTCAGAATAAGGAAAGAAAACATCTAGGGTGAATAAAAACATTCCTAAATTCATTTATGTGCAAATATCACAGTTGTATACGACGGACCACAGGATCGTTTTTGAGCTTCTAGCAATCGTCCGCTTCAGGACCGCCTCGACGGCCTACACCACGTGAGCAGCTTCACTTTCAGGTATTATGACTTGTGCGCCGTGGTCGGAATTGAACTTTCGGTAATACAGAGCTTGACTTTGGAAAGAGAATTCTCTCACTTTCGTAAGCTTAACAGTTGCGAAGAATTTGAACCTAGCGATGGCGATTTCTTACGCTAAACACGACCCCTCGGAATCGGGGAATCTGAAGGTTCAACAGGTTCTTATGATGACTTTCGCGACTTGGGTGTATGCGGTTCGGGTTTCGGATACGACCGGGAGAGCCGTTTTGGCGCCTGAATTTGTGGAAGTTAGCATTTTATGAAGAAATTCATAAAGTTTGGCTTGAAGGTGCATTCAGTGTTATCCGATGTGCATTGGGATTCTTGTTGAATAGATCGCGTATTGGTGATTCTGGAGCGTTGGAGGCCGCGATCGGAAGTGATTCGGAGGGTCCGTGGGTCATTTGGAACCATTTGGCAATAGAAATTTAGGTTTTGAAAGTTTGACCGGAGGTTTGGACTTTTGATATCGGGGGTCGGAATCCAATTCCGAAGTTGGAGTAGGTCCGTAATGTCGAAATAATGACTTGTACGCAAAATTTGAGGTCAACTTGGACGTGAATTTGATAGGTTTTAAACAATCGGAAATTCAGAAAGTTTGAATTTGAAAATGCTTCATTAAGTTTTGGATTGTGACGGCTCGATTCATGGATTTTAGCCTTGTGGTTGAATGTGATTTGACTCAGCCTCGAGCGAGTCCGTAATGTATCTTCTGGGCATTGGTTCTGTATGTCTGGTAGGGATCCCCGGGGCCCTCGGTGGATTCCCGGGTGTAAACGGCATCGCAAATTGGCGATCTTTGGTACAGCCCCTTGAAGGATCTGGTTGCTGGTATTTTCGCCTTCCTATGACGGTGGGTTAATCGCCAAAAGCGATCCCGCAGAACGGAAAGGGAGCCTCGCAGAAGCGATTTTGGTCAAGGCTCGAGGCCGCACGACTGCCGATTCAATGGTTCCGCAGAAAGCGGGACCGCATTGCGGAAAGGTGGTCGCAGAAGCGCGAACGTGGCGGCTTGAGTGGACGCAGATGCGGCTTACGCCACGTTCGGCTGAAGCGGGAACCTACATCCTGGCGGAAGGCATAATCGAGAAGCGAACATAGGGCGAACCTACGCCCGCAACAGGACCGCAACACTCGCGGGCATTTAACCGCACTCTGCTGGAACCGCAGAAGCGCAAAATGGGACCGCAGGTGCGGAACACACGCTGGACCGGCAAGTCCAGGTCTCTTTTAACCAATCCTCCGGGCGTCTGGGTTACCTTTCAACCCCTTTTTTGCTTCATCGGAGTCCGATCCCCCGGGAGCAGCTTTTGACGTGCCATCTTTCGCCTACTCATCCATGACGGAAGTCATCTATGCTCAGCTTTGACGTCTACAACACCAGCGTTCTATCACCATGGATTCTAAGGCCACACGGCAAATCCTATGCGAAAAAATTTAGGTTTTGTGCGACAACCTAGAAAAATTTTGGCATTCTCTCGAATTTAACCCACGACCTTCTTGCGGTATGGAATTTAGTGGAAACATCTATCATATTTGAGTTCCCTAACGCGTCGGTGCGCTATCTTTTCTCTCTGCACCACACATCTCGTCGCGATCGGGCCGGCACGGTGGCCGAGGGCATTCCGCTGCAAACTTTTCGATCGGAGTTGGGGTTGATGAGGGT
>NW_017672817.1:130484-167417 GCF_001879085.1 Nicotiana attenuata
TATTGTAGAATAAAGGTATGTATATGTACTGCTAATAGATTTTCAGTGTTGTATATTTCCATATAGTTGGTATTTGTGCTGAAGCTAACGACCACTTTCGTTTCTCTATTTTCATGAACTCAATCTGATTTCTTAAATAAAAAATTTCTTTGCCTCCAAGGTGTATGACAAAATTCTTCAATAAATTGGATTGTGTCTTTGGTTTCTTATGCATCCTCCGGGGGTAACAGAGAAAATAGAAAATTACGAACGCATGTACTATCATATTCTCAACAGCGGAGAGCCGAATGTTTGACACGGCTAGCATCTGTAGTTCTTACATCTTTTTCCTTTCTCCTTTTTCACCACACAGCATGAGAGATTAAGATTATAGAGAAAAACTTTGACGAGTTGCTGTTGTAACTATGTGGATTTTCTGTCTTTCATCCAGGTCATACTAGCAAGGGTTGATTTGCTTCCAGCGGGCTTATTTGGAGTTGACTAGGTAGCTGCTCGGCGTTCGCAGCCCAGTGCTTCTTCTTCCTACTTTTATTTCGTTGTCCTTGTTTCGTAATAGACTATGTTGTTTTTTTTTTCATACTCTTAGACGGATTTTAGATGCTCATGACTGGTGACACCCCGATGTCGGGCTTTGTTTTGTTTCCGTAGTTGATATATTTCTCTTTGATTTGGGATTTTCATTATTAATGACTTGACTATAAATCATTATATCTGTAAACTAAACTCGGGGTTTATGTCGGCTGGCCTTGACTTCACGAGAGGCGCTATCACGATCGGATCTGGGTTTAGGATCGTGACAGGGCTAGGGACTTCCGAATTCGATTCCGGGCATACGCCCAAGTCCAAAATCACGATACGGACCCACCGGGATCGTCAAAGCACGAATCCTGGTCCGTTTGCTAAAACCATTGACCGAAGTCAACTCAGGTGAATTTTAAGGCAGAATTTCATATTTTTCTCAGTTTTTGACATAAAAGCTTTCCGAAAAGACGCTCGGACTGCGCATGTAAATCGAGGAAGGATAAAACATGATTTTTAAGGCTTCAGATCACAGAATTAGTTTCAAAACATGAGAAGACCTATCGGGTCATCAGAAGTTCCTTGACATTGTGATAGTCAGTCCGCCATCTACATTGCTCGGAATCCTTTGTTACATGAGCCAAAAAAATTGATCCATTTATAATCCTCCACTAGTTGGATTAATGGAGCGTACGGACATATAGAGTTGGATTACCACTTTGTCCACGAGAAACTCCAAGATGGGCTCTTTTCCTTATCATTTGTTCCCAGCAAACCATAACTGGCCGATATGCTGATTAAGCCACTCCCAGGGGTCACTCGCAGGTCTATTTTGTTGGATTTATATATGGACCGTCACTTTGGGCCTTATAATTATTTTTAGATAGGTCAGCTGCACATATGTATTTGGACTATCTTTTTCTTCTTTCGGTTATGACCCACCTTGAGTTGGGCTTGTATATAAATATTGTTGGTTCGCTGTTTGAGGACTAACGAGCTATATCCCAGATTATCTGAATAATGTTATCTCTCTCGATCCTTCCTTCCCTGAGTTAGGTTTCTGATTTCTTCTTCGTTTCCGCTCGACTTCGTATAATCTAACAAATTCGTCCTTAGTGCGACCAAGTTGGTTACATACGGGGCATCAGAGTTGTGCCGGGTGAGAACTCAAGCTTCTAAGTAAAATTCGGAATCTTTATTATCAGACATGTTAATATTTGTTGTGAAAAAAGAAACTCAATTTTAACTTATCCGACTTATTTAGAACGAGTGATGCACGTCAATTCTATGGACTTTATGAAGAATTTATAGGCTAGTGTGACGACTCTCACTTACACGTATATGTGGACCTACAGGTTCACAATAGTAAGAGCCCATTTGGACATAAGAATTTTTTCACTTTTTTTTATCAGTGTTTGGCTATAAAATTTCCAATTTTCACTTGAATAATTTAGGAATTTTTCGAAAATTTGAAAAACTCTAAAAAGATAGTTTTCAAAATTTTCACTCAGACCACTCAAAAAAATTCAAAACAATCCAAAATTATATTCATATCCAAACATAACTCTAATTTTCAAATACAATTTTTACTTGAAAAAATATTTCACTTTTTTTTTGAATTTTACAATTCTTATGTCCAAACGCCCACTACGTTTGTTAGAATGAAATAATATCGTTGAAGTTAAAAGCGACAGCTCTGCAAAAAAAATCTATAAGAATTGATGTTTTCGCTACTCAGATTTTTTACCTTTTTTCCTGTTCATATGAAGTAGAAAATGTAAGGAGAAAATTAGGGTGAATTAAAAACATTTAATTCATTTTGTGCAAAATCAAGTTGTAACGACCCGACAGGTCGTTTTGAGCTCTAGCACTCCGTTCAGCAGCCTGAGGCCGTGAGCAGCTTCATTTCAGGTATTATGACTTGTGCGCGTGGTCGGAATTGAATTTCGGGTAATCCAGAGTTGATTTGGAAAGAGAATTCTCATTTCGGAAGCTTAAAGTTGGAAGAATGAACTAGGATGGGATTTTTTAGTAAACGACCTCGGAATCGGGATCTGAAGGTTCCAACAGGTTCTTATGATGATTTCGGACTTGGGTGTATGCCCGGTTCGGGTTTCGGATAACCGGGGAGCGTTTTGGCGCCTATTGTGGAAGTTAGCATTTTAGAAGAAATTTCATAAGTTTGGCTTGAAGTGCATTTCAGTGTTATCGATGTGCATTTGGGATTCCTGTGAATAGATCCGTATGGTGATTCTGGAGTTGGGGGCGCGATCGGAAGTGAATTCGGAGGTCCGTGGGTCATTTTGGAACCATTTGGCAATAGAAATTTTAAGGTTTTTGAGAAGTTTGACCGGAGGTGGACTTTTTGATATCGGGGTCGGAATCCAATTCCGAAAGTTGGAGTAGGTCCGTAATGTCGAATATGACTTGTACGCAAAATTTGAGGTCAATTGGACGTGATTTGATAGGTTTAAACATCGGAAATAGAAGTTTGAATTTTTGAAGTTCATTAAGTTTGGATTGGAGGTCGATTCATGATTTTAGCTTTGTTTGATGTGATTTGAGGCCTCGAGCGAGTCCGTAATGTATTTTGGGATTGGTTGGTATGTTTGGTAGGGATCCCGGGGGCCTCGGGTGGATTCCGGGTGGTTAACGGATCGAAATTGGGATTTTTGGACAGTTGAAGGATCTGGTTGCTGGTATTTTCGCTTCTGCGGTGGGTTAATCGCAAAAGCGATCCCGCAGAAACGGAAAGGGAGCCGCAGAAGCGATTTTTGGTCAAGGGCTCGAGGACCGCAGATGCGATCAAGGTTCCGCAGAAGCGGGACCGCATCTGCGGAAAGGTGGTCGCAGAAGCGGAAGTGAGCGGCTTGGAGTGGACCGCAGATGCGGTTAGAGTTCCGCTGAAGCGGGACCACATCTGCGGAAGGCATATCGCAGAAGCGAAATAGGGCGACCTAGGGAGGACCGCAAATGCGGCATTTTAACCGCACCTGTGGAACCGCAGAAGCGGTCAAGGGACCGCAGGTGCGGAAACAGCTGAGGCAGTGAGGTCTTTTAAAATTCGGGGTTGGGTTCATTTCAACCCCATTTTCTTCCATTGGAGTCGATGGGGAGCAGCTTTGACGTGCCATTTTCGTCACTCATCATGAGGTAAGTAATTTATGCTAGCTTTGAGTTAAATACCAAGTTTATACATGGATTTAGGCAAGGAAATTATGGAAAAATTTAGGTTTTGGTGGAAAACCTAGAAATTTGGCATTTCTTCGAATTTAACCACGATTTTGGGTATGGAATTTAGTGAAAATTATATATTTGAGTTCCTAAGGTCGTGGGTAATCTTTATCTTCGAAAAATTTCGGATTCGGGGCACGTGGGCCCGAGGGCATTTTGGGCAACTTTTCGATCGGAGTTGGGAACTTCTATAAATTAGATTGTAATGATTAATTGAGCATATATTAATGGATTTGTGTAACCGTTGGCTAGTTTTGGAGCGTGGTGCATCAACTAGAGTCTTCGGAAGGGCGTGGAATGCCGGTTATGGACCTTCGGAGCGAGGTGAGTCTACTTTCTAACCTTGTAAGAGGGAATTGTCCCCATAGGTGAAATAATTGATTATGTGCTCCTATTTGCGGGGGCTACATACGCACGAGGTGAGGAGAGTCCGTGCGTAGCTACTATTATGCCATTGTCCGGGTAGTTAGGACCCAAAAGCATGTTATACTTGAATTATTTATGAACCTATTGATAGCTTGAATTGCTTAAATCACCTTGGGTTAGTAAATGAATTTAAAAGGAGATTAAACATCATTTTTCCTGAATTGTTAAAAAGAGAAATCGTTTTATTTGGATAAATATTCCCGATTAAGTTCTTAATTGACTGATTGAGCATGTATCTCTATGTGTACCTGCGTCGCATGCATGATTCGCGAGCAGGGTATGTGTTTATTTATGGAACGGGCTGAATGCCTCGGCAGATTAAATAGATGCATCTATAGGCGCGCCGTCGACCCTTGGCAAGTGCACAGTTTATTTCTGTTGGATCGGGCCGTCGCCTCGATGTGATTTGCGCATGTTAAATTGTTGCTTGAGAATTTTAAATGTGAAATGTGCCCTTCGTGGCTTGATATAAATTGAGAAGATAATAAAGAGTAAACCTTGAAATCCCTGATTATTTGTTGAAGGTGTTTACCTGTTTTCTGGCTTCGTGAATTAGGACTGCTATACAAAACCACGATTTCCTCACATTTTCAGTATATTGTCAATTGACCTCTAGTAAGTGTCGAAGTTGACCATCTCGTCTCTACTTCTTCGAGATTAGACGGGAGACTCATTGAGTACACGTTGTTTACGTACTCATACTACACTTCTATGCATTTTTATTGCACATGTATATTTATTTCTAGCAGCCCACTGGGCATAGCAGCACGGATGATTCGGGGACTAGGTGAGTTGCATTATTCGAGGCGGCCCGCAGCTAGTAAAGCCCCTTCCAGTAAATTGTATTTTCTTTCTGTCCACTGTATTCCGGACGGATGTTGTATTATATTTTATTTCCTTATCAGTAGATACTCATGCACTTGTGACACCGGGTTCTGGGATGGTTTTTAAATATTTTTGTATTGATTGCTAGTATTTAATTTGAATTGAAGAAACTATCTTTGTACATATGAAATTTAAAGGAAAATCTTGGTTTTCAAAATTTGTAAAAATTGGAGTTTAATTAAGTATTTGGATGGCTTGCCTGACAGCGGTGTCCGGCGCCATCACGACTCTTAATGGATTTTGGATCGTGACACAAATTGTGCGAGATAGTTTATAATACATTTATCAGTTTTTTTCTCCATTCTTTTGCTTTTTGTGATAAGAGCTA
This sequence comes from Nicotiana attenuata, assembly GCF_001879085.1. Classification (NCBI taxonomy): domain Eukaryota; kingdom Viridiplantae; phylum Streptophyta; class Magnoliopsida; order Solanales; family Solanaceae; genus Nicotiana; species Nicotiana attenuata. The sequence goes on from NW_017672817.1 coordinate 135,877, forward strand.
ACTATTATTGTGACTACATTAGAGTGTCGGTGTAATTACAGAAATAGACCTTAGAGATCAAGAAATAAATTTAGAACTATAGATTATCATAATACTATTTATGGTTAGTCTTTTATTTTCCTTCCATTTATAGGTCTTGAAGCTAGATTTCATGTTATTTAATTTTTTATTGATATACCAAACTGGCTTAAAGTAAGGAACTAAAATTTGAACTTAGAATTTGATTTTCATTATACTATATGGTCAGTCTTTTATTTTCCTTCAGTAAGAAAAAATTGTAAATCTTGAAGCTAGATCACATCATCACAAGCTATTTAATTTTGTAACAATGTACCAAACTTGGCTTAAAGTAAGGAATTAAATTTAGAACTAGATTATCATAATAATATTATGGTCAATCTTTTATTTTCCTTCTGTAAGAGGAAAATTGTAACTTTTGAAGCTAAAATCACAAGCTTTTTAATTTTATAACAATGTGCCAAACTTGGCTGAAGAAGAAATTAAATTTGAATATATTACATTTTCTAGACATGACTTAGAGAAATGACAAGAATGTTATTACGATATTTTTGGCCTTTGAACCTTTTTGTTTCACTAACCATGGATATGTAACAAAATTCAAAGAAAATCCTAAATTAAATATCTCTCTTCGTGCGATAATATGTGTTCTTGCATAGTAATCTTTTTTTCCAAAGAAAAAAACTCATGCCATCGAAAACTAAATATTTTTCTTTGATACGACAAATAATTTGACTGAGTGGGACACTCTCATTTTGGTCCACTTTTAGTACTGGGCTCAGTATATCTCAAATTTAATAGGGCAAGTTATACATCTGACTAGTCGACCAAAAATAATAATATTCACGCCACTATACATTGTTTTTACTTCTAAAATTCTATTACCAGAAAATTACATTGTGTTGCTATGTAATTTTTTTTCTTTTATGTATATATGTATATGTTGAATTCCTTTGACTTTTTCGTGTATTTAATTTTTTATATTTTGATATTCCCAAGTAAAAGTCTTGACTCCGCCACCATATGAGGTTTGGAAAAGGGAAGATGAAAGTGTATTGGGAATCAACTCCTACTTATTATGTGGAATAATTCCACTGATATTGAGTATAAATTACAAGTTTTCATGATAATGGACCTAGTTGCTAAATGTGATGCTTGCTCTTAAATAAATGATAATGGTGAAGTTACACTACCGTGGAAGAAATTAAAAAAAAATTAATAAGTACTTATAAGTTAAAAAGTCATGTGTAAAAAGATATATTTTAGCCTAGTCAAACCATTGAAACAATTGTCTGTTTAAAGCTTTTGGATGAATGGTACCAATAAAAATCCACACTTATTTTTAGTTTATTCGTGAATTACCGTATGAGTAATTTGCAATAAAAAAATATGGCTCAAGAAATGCTTGATTAAAATATCGAAGGGAATACAAATCTATAAGGAAAGGAAATACACAAGAAAATAAAAATAAATAAAAACAAAAGGGAACATTTTTGTTTTGGTAAAGAAAATCATCCAACCAACAATGATTTGGTGAATTTAGTCTAAAAAGGGACCAGAATCCTATACTCTTGCCTTCAAAGCCTTAAGCTTAGATCCAACTCATTATTATCATCATAAACTAACTGATTCGCATCAGATCTATCTCTAATAGGAAAATCTAACTTATTTATGTATAGCCTTGTGAACATAGAGGGATTTTCATTAAGGTTTATAACTGTTGGATTGACACCTCGAACATGGTTCCTTTGTGTGAACTCAGAGGAGTTTCATTGTTGTTTATAACTATGTGATTTTCACTTCGAACACGTTTCCTTCTTGTGAACTGAAGTATTTGCCGATGTTGGTTTATATGTACGCCTCTGCCAAAGCGGTAACTTCTAATCGAGGTGGTACGATATCGTGGTGGTGGTTGAACCATAGCTCGTGACAAATGTTCATTTGTTACGATTCTTGCATATCCCGTTTGGTCTGTTATGTATATCTCTTCAGGCTCGTCTACTGGATGTGCTTGAACATGATTTATAAATTTTTGACAGCCACGAATGATTTGATGACAAATAGGACACTGGATCAATGGAAGGTGATGAGTCATTATTCAAAAGGAAAAAAAATTAAGGGTTTGAAGTCAAGCAAAACACAAAAGTTCTTCTAAAGATGGTCGAGATGATAACTTATATGGTTTATTCAGAACAAGGAGAGAACAATGAATTATACACGCCAATTTCTGTGATTGATTGAAGAATTTTCGGGCTAACAATGTCATGAAACTAGCACGACAACAATGATATCATGTATCAATAAAAAACAACTGAGACTGAGATATGATATGAATGCATGAATATGACTGAGTAGGAAATATCAACGAAATCAGTGAGATGATAATAAGAGACGACCACTATAGGGCCACTAAATAGTGCCATGAAAACAACTGAGTCACAATCCACCGGGTGCACGCCCACACGCCCGTCACCTAGAATGTGGGTCACCTCATCATCAATCACACAGCACATAATTTGGGGTTTCATACCTTAAGCACTAAGTTTAGAAGAGTTACTACCTCGAACAAGCAAAATTCCAATACCGAGCAAGCCAAGCGATGCTCCAAAAATGCCATCTCGCGCGTACCGACCTCTGAACGGCTCAAAACTATCCAAAAGCAACTCAATAACATCAAATAAAGCCCAAGANAACTGATTCGCATCAGATCTATCTCTAATAGGAAAATCTAACTTATTTATGTATAGCCTTGTGAACATAGAGGGATTTTCATTAAGGTTTATAACTGTTGGATTGACACCTCGAACATGGTTCCTTTGTGTGAACTCAGAGGAGTTTCATTGTTGTTTATAACTATGTGATTTTCACTTCGAACACGTTTCCTTCTTGTGAACTGAAGTATTTGCCGATGTTGGTTTATATGTACGCCTCTGCCAAAGCGGTAACTTCTAATCGAGGTGGTACGATATCGTGGTGGTGGTTGAACCATAGCTCGTGACAAATGTTCATTTGTTACGATTCTTGCATATCCCGTTTGGTCTGTTATGTATATCTCTTCAGGCTCGTCTACTGGATGTGCTTGAACATGATTTATAAATTTTTGACAGCCACGAATGATTTGATGACAAATAGGACACTGGATCAATGGAAGGTGATGAGTCATTATTCAAAAGGAAAAAAAATTAAGGGTTTGAAGTCAAGCAAAACACAAAAGTTCTTCTAAAGATGGTCGAGATGATAACTTATATGGTTTATTCAGAACAAGGAGAGAACAATGAATTATACACGCCAATTTCTGTGATTGATTGAAGAATTTATACACTTACACACTGCTTATATTCACTTGTAGATTCCATTCTTTTTGTTATGGTAATTGTGTTAAAGTAAATAATATCGATGTTTACGCTCTACAAATTAACAAAACTTGAAAGTAACTTGATATTATTCTTTTTTACACATTTTTTTCTCTTATTCTCTTTAAATTCAGTAACGTGTTATTAGACACGCTCCGTTAAATTTTCTCTAAAGTCTAATTATTGGTAGAAAAAATGCTTTTTACGTTTATATTTATTTCATTGGATGGAGGAGGTGTTGTCCTTTTAAGATGGTTAAGTAAAGGATAGTTTAATAAAAAAAAATTGCGATATAAAAATTAAACTGAAATCACAATGTAACTATAGAGAAATATTATTTTATTGATAAACTATACGGGTACAATTATGTTTGTTTTCTTGATTCTTCCTTCGGACTGTTCTCCGTGATTCGAGGGTTGGATCAGCGTATTCTCGAATGTGGGAAGATGCGGACCTCTTTAGATGTATTTGATCTCCATAAAAGTCAAGCATTGTGTGGATCTTCATCTTGAGTTATTTCAGTATCAAAAAGAACATCTATTGATCACGACATTATTTTATGCCTTGATCCCTTTGTGAATATCTCGAGAATTTATGGAATTTTCTGAGATGATCTCACTTTTCAAGATGTCTTGCAAAGGGAATATGTGACACCTTTTAGAGGTAAAAATAGCACGGGCTAGCCAGTTTTTGGTCGTTTTGAGTTCTAGTGCGTCGTTCGACGCTTTGAGGCCTTGAGTAGCTTCACTTCAGGTATTATGACTTGTGCGTGTGGTCGGAATTAAATTTTGGAAAGTTCATAGTTGATTTGGATGGAAAATTCTAATTTCGGAAGCTTTAAGTTGGAAGAATTAACCAATATTTGACTTTTGAGAAAACATCTCGGAATCGGGATTTGAAGGTTACAATAGGTTCTTATTATAATTTTGGACTTGGACGCATGTTCGGGTTGAGTATCGGGTAGTCCGGGAGCATTTCGGCTCTTATTATGGAAGGTTGGCATTTTGAAAGTTTTAGGATTTCATAAGTCTGGTTGGAAGAGGATTTCAGTGTTATCGATGTCCGTTTGGGATTTCGAGCCTTGGAATACGTTCGTACCATGACTTATGACTTGTACGCAAAGTTTGGCGTCCTTCAGAAAAGTTTTGATATGATTCAGACGCGTTTGTCCAAGTTTGGAAGTTTGAAAGTTTAAAGAAGGATTTTGATCGTCGATTCGTAGTTTTGATGTTGTTTGTTGTGATTTAAGGCCTCGAACAGGTTTGTTTCACGTTTTGGGACTGGGTGGTGTGATTGGACGGGATCCCGGGGGCCTCGGGTGTGTTTTGGGGTTGTTTCGGACTAAATTTGGCTATGTTGCTGCTGCTGGTGTCTGTTGTCTGGTTTTGTTCTTCGCGTACGCGAAAGGATTCACGCATTTGCGAAGAAGCATTTTTGGGGCTATTGGATTTGTTCATTGCGAATGCGACGCAAAGGTTGCGAACGTGGAGGGGAAGCTGAGGCAACCTACGCGAACGCCATAGGGAGGTAGCGAACGCACAGAAGGTAAGGGATGTTGTGCCTGGGAGATTCGGCCTATGCATTCGCGAGGATAGTTCTGCGTTCGTGATGGTAAGGCCTTGTAAAGCATCGCATTCGCGAGCCTGTCTTCGCGATCGTGAATGAGGATTTTTGGAGATGAAGCAGGTTGTGCTTCACGAACTGATGGTAGGCAATAATCCTGTAACTTAGTCGCTTATTGCACTCTAATTTACTGTATTTTATTTGACTTTGAGCTTTAATCTCTAGTGTTTTGAACTAATTGTGTGTTCTATGCCTTGTAGGGTGATTCCGAGCTATGTAGATGTTATGGAATGAATTAGATCTATTTAGAGCTTTGAAGTAAGAGTAAAAGCCTAAGGGATTAAGCCGTGATCGTGTTCGGGGGTCGAGAACCACGTCTAAACTTCAAAAATCAAGTAAAAAGATTCATTCTAAGAAAGACACACAACTGCGGCGCGTGGAGTCCCGCAGCTGTGTAAATTTGCTGCCTATTGATTTTGCTTGCTCTCTGAAGATCTGCACGTCTGCCTCGCGCCCCTTGCGGCGTGCCTGTACAATTTTTACAAAGCCGGAATCCTATTTCGCGCAAGAAAAGGTGTTTTCGTTTGGGCGTGACCCTACTTAGTAAAAATACATGTAAAAATATTATTCTGAGGACTTTTGACACATCTTATACCTAAGGAAGCTAAGGAGGAGGTGGAGAAGCAAAAGCACAAGGATTTCATCATTCAAACCTCACTTAGGCCAAGAGCTTGAATTGTTTTATATTTTCCTTTGATTTAAACATTGTTATGATGAATTGCTCCACATCAATGGAGTAGTTCTCTTTCGGGTATGATGGATTTTACCCGCCTAATTGTTATGTATCTTAGTTAACCCCTTTGAGCCAGTAGTCATGTTTCTTTGGCAACCACATTACAAGCCTTACCCATTTATTTGAATTGACCATCTATTTGAACCTTGTACTCTCGTGAGCACTTGAAATTGTTATGAACTTTGTAAAAGTTTAAGTGTGGGGTGTTTGGTTTGGCTTTTGAGTGGAACTAATGAAATAAGGAGAAAGGTGGACTATTTTGAAAAAAAGTAAGAGCCACTTGAATTGAAAAAGAAAAAGAAAGAAATATAGTTGCATTGTTGTACAAAATATTCATAGATAAGTGGTAACTTTTGTGTAATTGTGCATAAGTGATTTGGGAGTTGATGTATATTGATGTGAAGGTGGAGTCATGGTTTGACATAAGTGTGGGGTTTTGATTGTTACAGTGTATGTATTAAAGTGCTTAGGGAGGTGTAGTCACTCTTATATCTAAATGTATCCTATCCGTCCCGCAGCCTACATTACAACCAATTAAAGTCCTACTTGATCCTTGGCTGAATGAGCTCGATTAGTAGAGAAGTACACTACGGGCAAGCCTATGGTTCATCTTTTGTGGCATATGAATGTTGTTTCTGAGAGGGAGTGAATTCTTTCTATTTTGAGTTCCTAATTGTTCTTGACTTTTGTTGTGTGTGTCTACTCTCTATTGTTATGTGAGAGAACTTGATTCGTGAAGGAAAGGTAATGTCATTGACCTCTATGTTTGAATAAGTGAGCGGGTTGTGAATAATGTGTGGTACTTTTGAGTCAAATCTAGAAAACGGTTCTCATACTAAGTGACATCCATACTGCCTTGTTGGAGATGCCCGAACTGCCTGCGATAGTCCTCCATCATTGTAACATGAAGGAACTCCTCAAGAAATATCTGAGAGAACTGGTCCCAAGTATAAGCAGGCGACCCGGTTGGTTTGGTCAATACAAATTACTCCACAATCTCTTGGAGGAACCCGTCATCTGAAACACAGCAAAATTGACCCCATTTGTCTCCACTATCCCCATGTTCCGCAGTATCTCATGGCAGCGATCAAGATAATCCTGTGGGTCCTCAGAAGGTGCCCCACTATAGTGAACTGGAAAGAGCTTGGTCAACTTGTCCAACCTCAATAAGCTCTGAAGACATAGTTGATCCACCACCGGCATGTGTCGCAACAACCGGTTGATCCACTCCAACTGGCTGCTGAGTTGCTGGAGTCTAGTACTAGGGAGCCATCTGCTCCAGGGTGTGCGTAGCAGGAGTCTGTGCTCCTCCTCCAGCCTGGGAGACGGCTGGTGCCATGGGAAAAGTGTTAGCCTGGGCTATAGTCTCCATAAGGCCCACCAAATGGACCAAGACGTCCTGAAGCACTGAGGTGGCGATGAATCCCTCCAAAACCTAAGGTGGCCCGGCATGAACAGTCTGGGCTCGAACCTCCTCGTCAAACTCTACTTGAGGCTCTACTGTTAGGGCTGCTGCTCGAGCTCTGGGCTGAGCCCTGCCCCTGCCTCAGCCTCTGGGCACGACCTCGACCTCGACCTCTGCCCCTCGTAGGAGTTTCCACTGGAGGCTCTGACTGCTGCTCAGCTGAAGATGCGGTACGTGTTCTTGCCATATGCGAGAGAATAAGAGTAGAAAAGTTAAATTAGCATTGAGACAACAAAATCACACGACAGAGAAGACTAGAAGTGAAATTTGTTCCTAAACTTTATAGCCTCTGGAAGATAAGTAGAGATGTCCCCGTACCGATCCTCCAGACTCTACTAAGCCATCTCATGAATTGTGAGACCTAGGAAACCTAGTTCTATGATATCAACTCTTCACAACTCGGAATTCCCACCGTCGGGCCCGTGATGGCGCCTAATATTTCACTTGCTAGGCAAGCCAACGTTAGAGGATTCTTAATACCAACCTTAACCAATTCCAATAATTATAACAGTTAAGCTGGATAGAAACTACAACTGATTTGCCGAATAACATAAACTCGAAATATCTGAATCATTTAGGATCTGGAGTCACAACTCACGAGCCACTACGATTAACTACAAATAGAGTCTAAAAAGAAATATTGTTCTGAAGGAAAAGAATCAGTAAAATAGCAACTCTAGGGAGAGACTCTAGGGTCTACAGACGCCAGCAGATCTACCTTGGGTCTCCTATCAATCAATCCAGCCGCTAACCTCACGATCAGCTCGGGCCAGTCCAAAAATCAGCACAGGAAGTGCAGAATGCAATATCAGTACAACCACCCCATGTACTGGTTGTGTCGAGCCTAACCTCGATGAAGTAGTGATGAGGCTATGACAAGACACCTATATAACAAACCTGTGCAAATTAATAGTATATGTACAAATAACAGCAATGAAAAACTAGACAAGTAATATTGGGAGGGGGAAACATCCTGAGGGGAATACGAGATAGAGAACTACAGCAGAATTGTAACTTCAACAGCCAATATACTATGAAACAACAAGAATAAGTAAATAAAGTAATGAAAAAATGCATGGCACCCTTAGTGCTTTTACTCTCAACCTCACCATAAAATCAATAGAAATGACACGGCATCACCCTTTGTGCATTGACTCTCATAGCATGGCACGGCATCACCCTTCGTGCATCAACACTCACAATATGGCACGGTATCACCCTTCGTGCATGTCACTACCCGAATTCCCTATTAGGCCGTGATGGCGCCCAACACCGTTGTTAGGCAAGCCAACACTAATCAAATAGTAAATCCTCAATTATGTAGTTGGTACGTGATAACTTCCATTATAGATTTAAGAAATTTATAGTTTCAAGAACTTAAGAATATTTAAATGAATGAAATAAATGCAAATCTCAATAATGAAGACAAGCCAAAATATCATAATTCCAGTAATGTGTGTGCCAAGACCTGGTATCACAAGTGTGCGGGCAGTCTAGTAGAATATAAAAAACCACACTATCCTACTGTCTGGAAAAGAAATAGGCAGAAACATAAAGACAAAAGAGAGACTCCAGCTATTGCAGATCGGCTCGAAAGGGTAGCTCACCGGAAAGTATCGAGCTGAGGAGTCTACTCTATGCGCCGGAATGATGGCTAGATGCACCTGCCTCAAAACCTGTACAATCAAGTACAGAAGTGTAGCATGAGTACATAAGAATATGTAACCAGTAAGTATCACCTAATCTCGCAGAAGTAGTAACGAGGGGTCGGCTACGACACTTACTAGGGCCAGCAAATATAATAATATGAAGTTCAGTATATTTAATTCACAGTGTATGTAGATAACAACAAGCTCAAACAAGAATAATTATTAAAAATCCTTTCATCCAAATAATAAAACTAAGCACTTTCCTCATTTAAATTAATGACCTTTCCAGCAATAAGTCATACGAATTATAAGGGTTCCGGTTTTATTATCACACACAAATACCACTGAGGACGTTCGACCCAATCCAACATAAAAGTTAAATGTGCACTGCCGAGGGTCGAACGATACGAACCATTGATCTATTCAACCCACTCGCGAATCATACATGCGACGCGGTAAAAGCGTAACCCTGCTCGCGAATTATACGTGCGATGCGGTCAACATAATTTTCATCATTTAAAACGGAACACTTCTTTGATTCCTTTTTATAAAAATGAATACAATTCACTTGAAGCATGTAAGTCCTTAGATTTCCTTCAACTTAATTTCTTTCATACCATTAGAATATATAAGCAATTAATAGCAGCCACAAGGCATGATGTAATCCTAGAACTACCTGGATATAACAGGAATGGTAGCTACGTACGGACTCTCGTCACCTTGTGCGTACGTAGCCCCCACAATCAAACATATATTAATTAAGTTCACCTATGGGGTCATTTCCCCCTACAAGGTTAGAAAAGAGACTTACCTCATTTCGAGCCTACTTCCAACTCAAGAATGCATCCAAATTCTCACACCAGAGCCGCACAATCCGAAACTATTCAAATAGTTTAAAAGTCCACCATTATAGGTTTATAGATACATATTCTAGCTATTAAAGTGATTATCCAACCCCAAGGGCTTCCTAAAATTCAAGCCCGGGCCCACGTGCCCGGCTTCCAGAATTTTCGAATGAAGTTGTTACCCATAACTGAAGGATCAAGAATATATGATTTTTACTTCATTCCATAATGAATTTCGTGGTTAAATCTTGTTTTTATCAAGACCCTAGGTTTTACTCTAATTCCATGATTTTCACTAATCTTTACATGTTAATCTACCCAAAATCCAAGTTTTTAACTCACATAAATTAGGCATCATTTACCTCTAAGAGCTTGGTGAAAATCCTCTCTCAAGAGCTCCAAAATCACCCAACCTTTGAGTGGGAATGGGCCAAAAATAGCTAACACCTGCAATAAATGAAGGCCACTGCCTTCAATGATTTCCGCATCCGCGGTCCTGGGCCGTACCTGCGCCCACCGCTGCGGAAAAGAGTCTGCTTCTGCGGATGTTCCGCTAGCCGGCTGGGCCACTTCTGCGGGAAGCAAACCGCTTATGCGGCTCCGCTTCTCCGGGAGGTAGGCCGCTTCTGCGGCTTCAGGGCTAGCTACCTTTGGCCGCATCTGTGATTGATCGACCGCTTCTGCGGTTTTGCAACTGCGGCTGGCCAACCGCAGGTGCGGTTATGACAGCAACCTGGAGGTTAGCTCCTTCCAAAATTCCTAACTCAACTCGAGCCTCGTCCGGTTGACACTCGGGGCCCCCGAGGCCCCGCCCGATCATACCCACAAGTTTGAAATCATAAAAGGGACTCGCTCGAACCCTCAGAACACCCGAAACAACGCTAAATCTAAGAATCACCCCTTAAAACCAATTGAATCAAACTTATGAACTTCAAGTTCTTCAATTCACATCCAATGCAACGAAACACACTTATACTACATTGACACCAAATTTTGCGTGCAAGTCTTAAATGACATTACGGATCTATTCCCGGTCTCGGAATTCCATTCGGACCTCAATAACAAAAAAACCCGCTGCAAACCAAATTTAAAGAACTTCAAAATTCTTAAGGAATCAACTTTCACTATTAGGCGCCAAAATTCTCCCGGGTCATCCAAAATCTAATCTGGACATACGGCCAAGTCCGAAATCATCAGACAAACCTGTTGGAACCTTCCAATCCGGATTCCGAGGTCGTTTACTCAAAACGTTGACTGAAGTCAAACTTGGCTTTTTAACCCAACCTTAAGGAACCAAGTGTTCCGATTTCAATCCATACTCTTCCAAATCTCGAACCAACCATCCCCGCAAGTCATAAATCAGTTAAAGCAAGTACGGGAAGTCTTATTCAATGGAACGGGGTTCTAGAAAGCAAAATGACCAGTCGGGTCGTTACATTCCACCTCTTAAACAAACGTTCATCCTCGAACGAGTTTAGATTCATACCTGAAGTGCTAAATAAGTGTGTTTATCTGCTTCGCATGTCCTCCTCGGACTCCCAGGTTGCCTCCTCGACTGGTTGGCCCCTCCACTGGACCTTTACCGTAAAAATCCTCTTGGATCTCAACTGGCGATCATGTTTATCAACAATGGAAAATGGCTTCTCCTTATAACCCAAGCTCTCGTCTAGCTGAATAGTACTGAAGTCTAAAACACCAGACAAGTCGGCACCTCCGAACCATAGACACGTGAAAAACTGGATGAACTCCCGATAAGCTGGGGGGTAAAGAAGCTCATAAGCAACCTCTCCAACTCGCCTCAACACCTCGAATGGGCCTATAAACCTTGGGCTCAACTTGCCTTTCTTCCTGAATCTCATAGTACCCTTCATCGATGAGACTTTCAAGAGAACCTTCTCGCCGACCATGAATGATACATCACGCGCCTTCTGATCCGCGTAACTCTTCTGTCTGGACTGAGTTGTGCGAAGCCTTTCCTGAATCAACTTTACCTTTTCCAAGTCATCTTTCACCAAATCTGTACCATACAACTTAGCCTCACCCGGCTTAAACCACACGATAGGAGAACGGCATCGCTGACCATATAAAGCCCCAAATGGAGCCATCTCGATGCTGGACTGATAATTGTTGTTGTAAGCAAACTCGTCCAAAGGCAAGAACTTATCCCACTGCCCTCCAAAGACAATCATACATGCTCTAAGCATGTCCTCCAGAATCTGAACTATCCGCTCTGACTGCCCGTCGGTCTGCGGGTGGAATGCTGTGCTGAGCTCTACACGGGTCCCCAACTCACTCTGTATGGCTCTGAAAAAATGGGAAGTGAACTGAGGGCCTCTATCTGATATGATGGAAATAGGCACACCGTGCATTCGAACTATCTCTCGAATGTATATCTGAGCAAACCTCTCTTATGTGTAAATAGTCATAACCGGAATGAAGTGTGCCGACTTGGTCAACCTGTCAACAATGACCCAAACTGCATCATACTTCCACAATGTCCGTGGTAACCCAAGTACGAAGTCCATGGTAATGTGCTCCCACTTCCACTCGAGTATAGGCATCTGCTGAAGTAGGCCACCTAGCCTCTGGTGCTCATAGTTAACCTGCTGGCAATTCAAACAACTCGCCACATACTCAACTATATCTTTCTTCATCCGCCGCCACCAATAATGCTGCCTCAGGTCACGGAACATCTTCGAAGTACCTGGATGAATCGAATACCGTGAGCTGCGTGCCTCCTCTAGAATCCTCTCCCTTAAGCCATCGACATTAGGAACACATAGGCGACCCTGGAGTCGCAGAACAGCATCCTCGCCAATAGAAACCTCCTTGGCACTACCATGTAGTACCGTCTCTTTGAGAACTGCCAAATGTGGATCATCGAATTGTCCAGCCTTGATCTACGCCAATAGTGAAGACTAAGCAACAACACACGCAAGGACTCAGCTGGGCTCTGAAAGTTCCAACCTCACAAGTCTGTTAGCCAAGGACTGAATGTCAAAAGCTAGTGGCCTTTCCTCCGCTGAAAGGAATGCCAAGCTACCCATACTCTCTGCTTTCCTACTCAAGGCATCTGCGACCACATTTTCCTTGCCCGGATGATAAAGAATGGTGATGTCATAATCCTTTAGTAACTCAAGCCATCTACGCTGTCTCAAATTGAGATCCCTCTGCTTAAACAAATGTTGTAAGCTACGATGATCAGTATAAACATCACATGATACCCCATACAGATAATGCCTCCATATCTTAAGAGCATGGACAATCGCTGCTAACTCTAGGTCGTGCACATGTAATTCTTCTCATGAATCTTCAACTGACGTGAAGCATATGCAATAACTCGCCCCTTCTGCATCAACACACATCCCAAGCCAACACGTGAAGCGTCGCTATATACGTATACATCCCTGAGCTGGAAAGCAACACTAGAACCGGTGCTATAGTCAAGGCCGTCTTGAGCTTCTAAAAGCTCGCCTCGCAATCATCCGACCAACGGAAAGGAGCACCCTTCTGGGTCAATCTAGTCAGAGGTGATGCAATGGATGAAAATCCCTGCATAAATCGGCGGTAATAACCTGCTAATCCCAACAAAATCCTGATCTTGGTCACCGAAGTAGGACGTGGCCAACTCTGAACAGCCTCAACATTCTTGGGATCCACCATAATACCCTTTCCCAATACAATATGGCCCAAGAATACTACTAACTCTAGCCAAAACTCACACTTGGAGAACTTAGCATATAGCTTCTGCTCTCGCAAGGTCTGAAGCACCACTCTCAAATGGTGCTCGTGCTCCCTCAGGCTACGTGAGTATATCAAGATGTCATCAATGAAGACAATAACAAATGAATCAATATAAGGCCCGAACACCCTGTTCATCAAGTCCATAAACGCCGCTGGAGCACTAGTCAAGCCAAAGGACATCACCAGAAACTCATTATGGCCATATCCAGTACGGAAAGCAGTCTTCGGGACATCTGAATCCCGAATCTTCAGCTGATGATACCCTGATCTCAAATCGATCTTAGAGAACACCCTAGCACCCTGCAACTAGTTGAACAAATCATCAATGCGCGGAAATGGGTACTTGTTGTTTATGGTAGCCTTGTTCAACTGGCGGTAATCAATGCACATCCGCATAGTCCCATCATTCTTCTTCACAAATAACACTGGTGTACCCCAAGGTGATACACTGGGTCTCACAAAGCCCTTTGCTAACAACTCCTCAAGCTTCTCCTCCAACTCTTTCGGCGCTATACGGTACAGTGGGATAGATATAGGCTGGGTACTTGGAGCGATATCAATACAGAAATCAATGTCACGATCTGGCAGCATGCCTGGAAGGTCAGAAGGAAACACATTGGTGAACTCCCGGACTACTGGCGCTGACTCAATCGTCGGAGACTCTACGGTGGTGTCCCGAACATATGCTAGATATGCCAAACAACCCTTCTCGACCAGATGTCGAGCCTTCAGAAAAGAGATAACCCGACTGGATGCAATAACAGAGGAACCTTTCCACTCCAATCTCAGCAACCTTGGCATCGGTAAAGTAACAGTCTTAGCGTGACAATCAAGAATGGCGTGATATGGAGATAACCAATCCATGCCTAGCATGACCTCAAAGTCGATCATATCAAGTAACAGAAGGTTGCTCTAGTCTCGAAACCACAGAATGTAACCACACAGGACCAGTAGATCCGATCCACGACCACAGAATCACCCACAGGAGTGGACACATAAACATGAGTACCCAAAGACTCACAAGAGATATCCAGAAGATGAGCAAACAGAGATGACACATATGAATATCTAGACCCTGGATCAAATAATACCGAAGCATCCCTATACGGAAATAATACCTGTGATCACGACATCTGAGGCTGCTCCATCTGGTCTGGCCGGAAAAGCATTGAATCTAGCTGGAGCGTCGACTGGCTCAACAGTAGCTGGCTGAACTCCCCCTGACTGGCCTCCACCTCTAGGAAGGCCCCTACCAACCTGTCCCCCACCTCTAGGCAGCTGGACGGCTGGTGCTACAATCATAGGCTGATGACCCTGTTGTACTGCCTTGCCCCGAAGTTTGGGGCAGGTCCTCATTATGTTACCCGGATCTCCACACCCGTAACAACCCCGCAGTGCCATAGACTGCTGTCGTGAAGACCCGCCGGAGGAACCCTGAATAGTTGATAGGCGGTAAGAACTCTCCGGTATCGCACTGAAATAAGGCCTCACCGGCGCACCTCATGGAGGTGGTGGTGGTGCTGAATATGGGGGCCTGTTGGGCTGGCCCCTCCCAACTGACCTCTTCCCCTAGCTGGGGCACCTCTAAACTCTGTAGAGAATCGGTCCCTCTTGTCCTGCTGCAACTGCTCTCTGCTCCTCTGGCGGTAACCCTCAATCCTCCGCGAAATCTCTACCATTAGTTGATACTCAATCCCCATCTCAACCTCTCGGGCCATGCTAGCTCGAATACCGGGGTGTAACCCTGCAACAAATCTCCGCACTCTCTCTGCATCCGTAGGAAGTATCATGAGTTCATGGTGAGACAACTCAGAAAATCTCGCCTCATAGTCGGTCACAGACATCTGACCTTACTCGAGCTGCTCAAACTAACACCGCCACTTTTCCCTCTGAGAGGGTGGATTATACCTATCCAATAGAAGTCGTATAAACTGATCCCAAGTCATGGGAGGACAACCTGCTGGTCTGCTGAGAAGGTAAGACTGCCACCATCTACGGGCCCTGCCCTCTAACTGGAAGGCGGTGAAATCCACTCCATAGGACTCCAATATCCTCATGTTGTGCAGTCTATCCCTGCACATGTCAATAATATCCTGGGCATCCTCAAGATGCTCACCTCCGAAGATAGGAGGGTGTAGCCTAGTCCATCTATCCAGCAACATCTACGAATCGTCGTCCGCAACTGGTCTGGGCTCAGGTGCCACTACTGCAACTGGCTGGGCACCATTAGTGGGTAGTGTACCCAATGTTTGATATACTGTAGCTACGTGCCCAGGAGCCTGAGCAGTAGGGGTCTCTGCTCCCCATCCTGCCTGAGACGTGGCTGGGTCTGCTGGAAATAAACCAGCCTGAGTCATCAAGTCCATTAACCGCAGCATACGGCCCATGACCTCCTAGAAGCCTAGTGCTGTCATGAAATCTGTCGGGGCAGGCTCTGCTGGGGGCACCTTGCCCTGCTCCTCGATAATGGGATCCCATCTGGGTCCGCAGGTGGTGCAACTGGGGCAGCTCTGGGATACCCTCGTCCCCTACCTTGAACCGGTACCCTCCCCCGGCCTCTGCCTCAGCCTTTAACAACGGGGGGAGCAGCTCTTCCCGGGTCTGGAATGCCCGCCGTACGTGTCCTCACCATCTATGAGAGAATAGAATAAGGAAATTGAGTACATCATCAACTACACGATAGGAGATGAATAAAGAGTAGTTTCCTAACACCCTATAGCCTCTTGAAGTTAAGTACAGACGTCTTCGTACTGATCCGCAAGACTCTACCAGGTATGCCCATAACTTATGAGACCTACGTGAACCTAGTGCTCTGATACCATGTTGTCACGACCCAAATTCCCTATTAGGCCGTGATGGCGCCCAACACCGTTGTTAGGCAAGACAACACTAATCAAATAGTAAATCCTTATTTATGTAGTTGGTACGTGATAACTTCCATTATAGATTTAAGAAATTTATAGTTTCAAGAACTTAAGCATATTTAAATGAAAAAAATAAATGCAAATCTCAATAATGAAGACAAGCCAAAACATCATAATTCCACTAATGTGTGTGCCAAGACCTGGTATCACAAGTGTGTGGGCAGTCTAGTTGAATATACAAAACCACACTATCCTACTGTCTGGAAAAGAAATAGAACATAAAGACAAAAGAGAGACTCCAGCTGCTGCAGATCGGCTCGAAAGGGCAGCTCACCGGAGAGTCTCGAGCTAAGGAATCCACTCTATGCGTCAGACTGATGTCCACATGCACCTGCCTAAAAACCTGTACAATCAAGTACAGAAGTGTAGCATGAGTACACAAAAATATGTACCCAGTAAGTATCTCGCCTAACCTCGCAGAAGTAGTGACGAGGGGTCGACTCCAACACTTACTAAGACCAGATAATATGATAATATGAAGTTCAGTATATTTAGTTCACAGTGTATGTAGATAACAACAAGACCAAACAAGAGTAATTATTAAAAATCCTTTCATCCAAATAATAAAACTAAGCACTTTCCTCATTTAAATTAGTGACCTTTCCAGCAATAAGTCATACGAATTATAAGGGTTCCGGTTCTATTATCACGCACAAAACTATCGAGGACGTTTGGCCCGATCCAACATAAAAGTAATATGTACACTGTCAAGGGTCGAACGGAACGAACCATAGATGAATCTATTCACCCCGCTCGTGAATCAAACATGCGACGCGGTAAAAGCATTACCCTGCTCACGAATCATTTGTGCGACACGGTCAACATAATTTTCATCATTTAAAACTCAACACTTCTTTAATTCCTTTTTATAAAAATGAATACAATTCGCTTGAAGCCTGTAATTCCTTAGATTTCCTTCAACGTAATTTCTTTCATACCATTAGCATATATAAGCAATTAATAACAACCACAAAGCATGATGTAATCCTAGAACTACCCGGACATAAAAGGAATGGTAGCTACGTATGGACTCTCGTTACCTCGTGCGTACGTTAGGCCCTATAATCAATCATATATTAATTAAGATCACCTATAGGGACATTACCCCCTACAAGGTTAGAAAAGAGACTTACCTCGTTTCGAGCCTACTTCCAACTCAAGAATGCATCCAAACTCTCAAACCGAGCCGCACAATCCAAAACTATTCAAATAGTTTAAAAGTCCATTATTATAGGTTTACAAATTCATATTCTAGCTATTAATGCAATTATCTAACCCCAAGGGCTTCCTAAATTTCAACCCGGGGCCCACAGCCCGGATTCCGGAAATTTTCAAAGGAAGTTGTTATCCATAACATAAGGACTAAGAATATATAATTTTTACTTCATTCCATAACGAATTTCGTGGTCAAATCTTGTTTTTATCAAAACCCTAGGTTTTACTCTAATTTTATGATTTTCACTAATCTTTACATATTAATCTACCCAAAATACAGGTATTTAACTCACATGAAGTATGGATCACTTACCTCTAATAGCTTGGTGAAAATTCTCTCTCAAGAGCTCCAAAATCGCCCAACATTTATGTGGTAATGGGCCAAAAATAGCTAACCCGCAATAAATGAAGGCCACTGCCTAAAACCAATTGAATTAAACTTATGAACTTCAAGTTCTTCAATTCACATCCAATGCAGCGAAACACACTTATACTACTCGGATTGACACCAAATTTTACGTGCAAGTCTTAAATGACAATACGGA
This sequence comes from Nicotiana attenuata, assembly GCF_001879085.1. NCBI lineage: Eukaryota > Viridiplantae > Streptophyta > Magnoliopsida > Solanales > Solanaceae > Nicotiana > Nicotiana attenuata. The sequence goes on from NW_017672817.1 coordinate 153,991, forward strand.
TCTATTCCCGATATTGGAATTCCATTCGGATCTCGATAACACAAAAACCCGCTCCAAACGAAATTTAAAGAACTTCAAAATTCTTAAGGAATCAACTTTCACTATTTGGCGCCAAAACGCTCCCGGGTCATCCAAAACCTAATTCGGACATACGCCCAAGTCCGAAATCATCATACAAATCTGGTGGAACCTTCCAATCCGGATTCCGAGGTCGTTTACTCAAAACGTTGACTGAAGTCAAACTTGGCCTTTTAAGCCAACCTTAAGGAACTAAGTGTTCCGATTTCATTTCAAACTCTTCCAAATCCCGAACCAACCATCCCCGCAAATCATAAATCAGTTAAAACAAGTACGGGAAGTTATATCCAGGGGAACGAGGCTCTAGAAAGCAAAACAACCGGTTGAGTCGTTACAGTGTATTAACACTCTCCCTTACCATAATGCAATGAACAAATAACAACAGGGAAATAAAATAACAAGTACAAGCCTTACTTAAACATTTGATTCCACAATATCAACCTCAACTTCGAAATCAATACGCAATTATCACCAAAAGATCCGTAAACATGATAAGAACGATCAATTTAACAATACTAGTCTAAACATGGATAACATAACCAAAGAAGCAATAATTACAAGAAACCAAGTCCCACCCGCATGCTTTAACCTGACAACAACACATAAGTACTCGTCACCTCACATATACACTGTACCCAACATGTAAACATGTAGCAATTAGACAAACAAGTCCTATTCCCTCAAGTCAAGGTTAACCACGACACTTACCTCGCCCCAAAGACCAAACTAGAAGCTCAACCACGACTTTTCCTTTCAAACAAGCCTCTGAACCAATAGAATCTATCAAATTGCCAACCAAATGATTCAAATTAAACCTTAGGAACTACCCACGATTGTAAAGAATTCAATTTAGGTCATTATTGAACAACAACAACAAACCCAGTGTTATCCCAATATGTGGGGTCTGGGGTAGGTCATTATTGAAAAAGTCAACAAAAGTCAACACCCGGGCCCGCTTGGTCTAAAACCGGATTTGGACCAAAACTCAATTACCCATTCACCCCCCGAGCCCGGTTATGTAATTTATTTTGGAATCCGACCTCAATTTGAGGTCTAAATCTCCAATTTACCAAATCTCTAATTTCTTCCTAAAACCCCTAATTCCACCATGAAAACTGTAGATTTTAGGTTGAAAACTTGTGAAATGAAGTGAAGGTTTGAAACGAAATAGGTTAGAATCACTTACCAACGATTTGGGGAAGAAAGAGTCTTGGAAAAATCACCTCTAGGGTTCTAGGTTTTGAAAATTTAAAGAATGAACCAAAAATCCCGTCTAAGGCATATTTTGTTCAGCTGCAGATGTTGCATTTGCGACCTGGGCTTCGCAAATGCGAAGCCCGCAAATGTGAGAAATCCATCGCATTTGCGAAGACTCACACACCTCTGCAATCATCGCATTTGCGATGAAAAGTTCGCAAATGCGAACACTGACTTGACCACAAATGCAATCCAATTTTCGCAAATGCGAAGAATGCCCCTCCCTAGCTCCCATCGCAAATGCGAACACTGGCCTTCCGCAAATGCGACCTCATGATCGCAAATGTGAACTTAGGCTGACCCAGGCACTATTCACAAATGCGAATGGCTCGCAAATGTGAGCCTGCCAGAAGTGGGAAATGTTCGCAAAGTGCAAACACTGATCTTGCGAATGCGAGATCAGAGGCCAGTTCCCAGAAATTGCACCACCAGCAAATGTTCTAAGTCCAATTCACTCCGTAGCCTATCTGAAACTCACCCGAGCCCTCGGTGCTCTAAACCAACTATGCACACAAGTCTAAAAATATCATACAAACTTGCTCGCCCGATCAAATCGTCAAAATAATGACTAAAACTACTAATTGAACACCAAATCAAATGAAATTTTCAAGAAAACTTTGAAACTTCTATTTTCACAACCGGACGTCCGAATCACGTCAAACCAACTCCGTTTCTCACCAAATTTGATAGAGAAGTCATAAATATAGTAGTGGACCTATGCCGGGTACCAGAACCAATATACGGACCCAATATCCAAAATTCAAATATTGGTCAAACATTTCAATTCATCAACCCTTGAATTTTTAAAGTTCTATAAAATGCGATAACTCGGTCTTGGGATCACGATACGGACCCACCAGGACTGTCAAAACATAAATCCGGGTACGTTTGCTCAAATTATTGACCGAAGTCAACTCAAGTGAACTTTAAGGCAAAGTTTCATATTTTTCTCAATTTTAGACATAAAAGCTTTCCGGAAATACGGCCGGACTGCGCGCGCAAATCGAGGAAGGATAAACATGATTTTAAGGCTTCGGATCACAGAATTAGGTTTCAAAACATGAGATGACCTATCGGGTCATCACAAGTTCCTTTACATTGTGATAGTCAGTCTACCATCTACAATGCTCGGAATCCGGTGTTTCATGAGCGTACGGAACATATAGAGTTGGTTTCCACTTTGTCCGGGAGAAACTCCAAGATGGGCTCATTTCCTATTATTTTGTTCCCAGCAAACCACAACTGGCCGTTGTGCTGACTAAGCCACTCCTAGGGGTCACTCACAGGTCTATTTTGTTAAATTTACATTTGGGTCGTCACTTTGGGCCTTATAACTAGTTTTAGATAGGTCAGCTACACATATGTATTTGGACTTTCTTTTTCTTCTTTCGGTTTTGACCCACCTTGAGTTGGGCTTGTATATAAACATTGGTTGTTCGAGGTTTGAGGACCAACGGGTTATATCGCAAATTATCTGAATAATGTCATCTCTCTCGAACCTTTCTTCCCCGAGTTAGGTTTCTGATTTGTACTTCTTTTCTGCTCGATTTCGTACAATCTAACAAATTCGTTCTCAGTGCGACCAAGTTGGTTACATAGGGCATCAGAGTTGTGTCTGGTGAGAACTAAGCTTCGCAAACAAAATTTGGGATCAATATTATCAGACATATTAATATTTGTTGTCAAAAAAGAAACTCAATTTTTACCTATCTAACTTATTTAGAACGAGTGATGCACGTCAATTCTATGGACTTTATGAAGAATTTATAGGCTAGTGTGACCACTCTCACCTACAAGTATATGTGGACCTAAGGATTCACAATAGTAAGAGCCCATTTGGACATAAGAATTTTTTCACTTTTTTATCAATGTTTGGCTATAAATTTCCAATTTTCACTTGAATATGAATCTTGAATTTTTTTGAAAATTTGAAAAACTCAAAAAAGATATTTTTCAAAATTTTCACTCACATCACTTACAAAAATTCAAAAACAACCCAAAATTATATTCATATCAAAACATAACTCTAATTTTAAATACCATTTACTTGAAAAATATTTCACTTTCTTTTTGAATTTTACAATTCTTATGTCCAAACACCCACTAAGTTTGTTAGAATGAAATAATATCGTTGAAGCTAAAAGTGACAGCTCTGGAAAAAAAATTCTATAAGAATTGATGTTTTTCCTATTCGGATTTTTTTTCCTTTTTTCCTGTTCATATGAAGTAGAAAATGTAGAGAAAAAATTTGGGTGAATTAAGAACATTTAATTCATTTTCTGCAAAATCAAGTTGTGCACGATAGTTTATAATACATTTATCAGGTTTTTTTTCTCCTTTTCTTTTGCTTTTTGGGATAAGAGCCAACTATTATTGTGTCAACATTACAGTGTCCGTGTAATTACAGAAATAGACCTTAGAGATCAAGAATTAGAACTAAAGAATATCATAATAGTATTTGTGGTTAGTCTTTTATTTTCCTTCCATTTATAGGTCTTGAAGCTATATTTCAAGCTATTTAATTTTTTAATGATATACCAAACTGACATAAAGTAAGGAACTAAAATTTGAACTTAGAATTTGATTTTCATTATACTATAGGGTTATGATCAGTCTTTTATTATCCTTCAGTAAGATAAAATCGTAAATCTTAAAGCTAGATCACTTCATCACAAGCTATTTAATTTTGTAACAATGTACCAAACTTGGTTTAAAGTACGGAATTAATTTAGAACTAGATTATCATAATAATATTATGGTCAATCTTTTATTTTCCTTTTGTAAGAGGAAAATTGTAACTTTTGAAGCTAAAATCACAAGCTTTTTAATTTTGTAATTAACAATGTACCAATCTTAGGTTGAAGAAGAAATTAAATTTGAATATATTACATTTTCTAGATATGACTTAGAGAAATGACAAGAATGTTATTACGATATTTTTGGCCTTTGAACTTTTTTGTTTCACTACCCATGGATATGTAATAAAATTCAAAGATAATCCTAAATTAAATATCTCTCTTCTTGCGATAATACGTGTTCTTGCATAGTAATATTTTTTTTTTTCAAAGAAAAAAACTCATGCCATCGAAAACTAAACATTTTTCTTTGATACGTCAAATAATTTGACTGAGTGGGACACTCTCATTTTGGTCCATTTTCAGTACAAGGCTCAGTATATCTCAAGTTTAATAGGGCAAGTCATACATCTGACTAGTCGACCAAAATTAATTATATTCACACCAATATATAATATTTTTTCTTCTTCTAAAATTCTATTACCAGAAAATTGCATTGTGTTGCTATGTAATTTTTTTTATTTTATGTATATATGTTATATGTTGAATTCTTTTGACTTTTTCGTGTATTAAACTTTTTATATTTTGATACTCCTAAGTAAAAGTCCTAACTCCGCCACTGTATGAGATTATGAAAAAGGAAGATGAAAGTGTATTGGGAATCAACACCTACTTATTATGTGGAATAATTCAACTGATATTGAGTATAAATTACAAGTTTTCATGATAATGGACCTAGTTGCTAAATGTGATGCTCTTCAATAAATGATAACGGTGAAGTTACACTACCGTAGAAGAAATCAAAAATTATTAATAAGTGCTTATAAGTTAAAAAATCATGTGTTAAATGATATATTATAGTCTAGTCAAACCATTGAAACAATTGTCTAAAACTTTTGGATGAAAGGTACCAATAAAAATCCACACTTATTTTTAGTTTATTCATGAATTATCATAGGAGTAATTTGCAATAAAAAAATATGGCTCAAAGAAATGCTTGATTAAAATATCGAAGGGAATACAACTCTATAAAGAAATGAAATACTCAAGAAAATTAAAAAAAAAAAAAAAAGGGAACATTTTTGTTTTGGTAAAGAAAATTATCCAACCAACAATGGTTTGGTGAATTTAGTTCAAAATGGGACCAGGATCCTATACTCTTGGCTTCAAAGCCTTAAGCTTAGATTCAACTCATTATTATCATCATAAACTAACTGATTCGCATCATATCTCTAATAGGAAAATCTAACTTACTTATGTATGGCCTTGTGAATTCAGGAGGGTTTTCATTAAGGTTTATAACTGTTGGATTGGCACCTCAAACATGGTTCCTTCGTGTGAACCAGAGGAGTTTTAATTGAAGTTTATAACTATGGGATTTCCACTTCGAACACGTTTCCTTCTTGTGAACTGAAGCATTTGCTGATGTTGGTTTATATGTACGCCTCTGTCAAAGCGGTAACTTTTAATCGAGGTAGTACGATATAATAGTGATGGTTGAAACGTAGCTCATGACAAATGTTCATTTGTCATAATTCTGGCATATCCTGTTGGTTTTGTTATGTATATCTCTTCAGGCTCGTCTATTGGATGTGCTTGGACATGATTTATAAATTCTTGACAGCCGCGATTGATTTGATGACAAATAGGACACTGGAAATGGAAGGTGATGAGTCATTATTGAAAAGGAAAAAAAAATTAAGGGTTTGAAGTCAAGCAAAACTCAAAAGTTCTTCTAAAGATGGCCGAGATGATAACTTATATGGTTTATTCAGAACAAGGAGAGAACAATGAATTATACACGCCAATTTTTGTGATTGATCGAAGAATTTATACGCTTACACACTGCTTATATTCACTTATAGATTCCTTTCTTGTTGTTATGGTAATTGTGTTAAAGTAAATAATATCGTTGTTTACGCTCTACAAATTAACAACATTTGAAAGTAACTTGATATTTTTCTTTTTTACACATTTTATTTTGTCACGACCCGAATTTCTCACCGTCGGATCGTGATAGCGCCTAACATCGCACTCACTAGGCAAGCCAACGTTAGAGTGCAATTTACCTTTTTCCTTTACATTTTATAGTTAAAACTAACAAAGCTAAATTATACGGAAATAAATGCGGAAGTACATAATTAACCGATCATCCTCATACTAATAACAATACCGAAACAGTTACCACCCAGAAACTGGTGTCACAATCCATGAACATTCTATGAATATCTACAAGTATGGGTCTGAAAGAAAAATACATCTGTCTCGAAAGAAAATAAAACAGAAATGTAGAACATAGGAGGGGACGCTAGGGCCTTCAGACGCCTGCAGGACTATCTTGGGTCTCCTAGATGAATGCTTGCAACCGACCTCTCGATAAGCCATAACCAGCTCCAAAATATGCACAGAAAATGCAGAGTGCAGTATAGTACAACCGACCTCATGTACTGGTAAGTGTCGAGCCTGAACTCGACGAGGTAGTGACGAGGCTACGGCGGGGCATTTACAACATAACCTGCATACATTATATAATTTAGAAAAAGAAAGTACTGAACGAAATGAAACAACACTTGTAGTGAAATAAATACGAAACTCAAGTATCTTGCCATTACTCAGCTATAACCAATCCTTAAGAGAATTACAATACTACGGAGTGGAATCGCAGCAGAAGAAGAATGCATAAACAACAAAATGATGCGGCGCGCATCCCGATCCCACCATATAATCAATAATAATAGGAACATTCACCCTTAATACTCCTGTTGCGACGTGCAACCCGATCCCACATGTCCACCCTTATTACTCCTTAATATATCACCCTTATTCCTCCTGTTGCGGCGTGCAACCCGATCCCACCTATCCACCCTTATTACTCCTGCTGCGGCATGCAACCCGATCCCACCAGGCAATCAAATTTCACCCTTATTCCTCCTCAACATATCACCCTTTTTCCTCCTGTTGCGGCGTGCAACCCGATCCCACCATATCAATACCAATCACATAATAAGAACATGTATTTCACAATTTAGCTCAAAACTCTCCACAACATTTATGACTCAAACCAAAGCAAACGGAGGTCTATACAGTTATGAAAACTTCATCAATTAACATTACACAGCGAGACAAACCAAAATGTACCATGAAATACCGATAAACCAACTTAAACCAATATTGTGATACCATGAACTACGAAACAATTAATAAATAAGAAAACAACATCTAACAAGAAGCAATTAAACATGGAAGCATCAATAAGCATGTAGCAGTTAAGACAGGAAAATAATATATTAGGAACGGGGAAGAGAACAGGCTAAACAGATAATTTGGCGGCGTATAGGTACTCGTCACCTCACCTATACGCCACACATATAGATTTTCACATAACACTTAAGTCGGGGATCCCTAATCCCTCAAGTCAAAGTTAGACCAAACACTTACCTCAACCCAACGGCCAATTCAAAACTCAATTACCGTTTTTCCTCTAGTTTCCACCTCCAATCCGCTCGTATCTAGTCAGAATTAACTTAATAACATCAATTGTCGCTAAAGAATTCAATTCCAATGCATAAGTGTAAGTTTCCCAACATTTTCCCCAAAAAGTCAAAAACTGACCCCGGGCCCGCTTGGTCAAAAGTCGAAGTTCGGACAAAACCCGAGTACCTATTCACCCCCGAGCCCCGATATACAATTGGTTTTGGAATCCGACCTCAATTTGAGGTCTAAATCCCCAAATTTCGAAATTCCTAAGTTTTATCCAAAAACACCCAATTTGACCATGAAAACCCCTAGATTCTAGGATGAAATCTTGTAAAAAGATGTAATAGATTGAAAGAAATGAGTTAAGAATCATTTACCTATGATTTGGGGAAGAACTAGCTCTTGGAAAATCGCTTCTTGAAGTTTAGGTTTTGAATAATGGGAGAATGAATGAAAAATCCCGTCTAAGTCCAAACTTATCAGCTGCAGATGTCGCATTTGTGACCTGAGCTTCGTGTTTGCGAAGCTCGCAAATGCGAGAAAGGTATTGCAAATGCAAACCCCTCGTATTTCTGCTGCCTTCGCTAATGCGAAGTCCCAGTCGCAAATGCGAACATGGATTTCCGCAAATGCGGCCAGTTCTTCGCAAATGCGAACTCCCCTGTCCCCTCCCCTACTTTGCAAATGCGATTTTTTTTTTGCAAATCCAAGGCTCGCATTTGTGAGCCAGACCTTGCAATTGCGAAGTGCGGAGACTTGAAACATACCAGCAATTTTTTCTTAAGTCCAAATCAGTCCGTAGCCTATCTGAAACTCACCCGAGCCCTCGGGGCTCCAAACCAAACATGCACACAAGTCTTAAAATATCATACGAACTTGCTCGCGCGATCAAATCACCAAAATAAGACCTAGAACTAAGAATTCAGCACCAAATTGCATGAAATTTTCAAAAAAGTTTCAAAACTTCTATTTTCTCAATCAAAGGTCCGAATGACGTCAAATCAGTCCTGTTTCTCACCAAACTTCACAAATAAGATATAAATATCATAGCGGACCTGTACCGGGCTCCGAAACTAAAATACAGACCTGATACCAACGAGATCAATTATTAACCAATTTCTCAAAACAATTATATTTTCAGTTTAACAATTTTCATCAAAAATTCATTTCTCGGGCTAGGGACCTCGGAATTCGATTCCGAGCATATGCCCTTGTCCTATATTTTACAACAGACCCTCCGGGACCATCAAAATACGGGCCCGGGTCCGTTTACTCAAAATGTTGACCGAAGTCAACTAAAATCAACTTTTAAAGGCCAAAATTATTATTTTCTCAAATTTCCACATAAAGGCTTTTCGGAAACGCGTCCAGACTGTGCACGCAAATCGAGAAAAAATAAAATGAGGTTTTGAAGGCCTCGGAACCCCGAATTGGGTTCTAATATACAAGATGACCTTTCGGGTCATCACATATTTCCTCTTATTCTCTTTAAATTCAGTAACGTATTATATTAGACACACTCCGTTAACTTTTCTCTAAAGTCTAAATATTGATAGAAAAAATTTACTTTTATATTTATTTCATGGGATGGAGGAAGTGTTGTCCTTTTAAGATGGTTAAGTGTAAACGATAGTTTAATAAATAGAAAATTGCGATATAAAAATTAAACTGCAATCACAATATAACTATGGATAAATATAATTTTATTGATAAACAATATGGGTACAATTTTGTTTGTTTTTTCTTCCTTCGGACTGTTCTCCGCGATTCGAGGATTGGATCAGCGTATTCTCGAATGTGGTAAGATGCAGACCTCGTTAGATGTATTTGATCTCCATGAAAGTCAAGCATTGTGTGGATCTTCTTCTTGAATTATTTGATTATGAAAAAGAACATCTATTAATCATGATATTATTTTATGCCTCGATCCCTTTGTGAATATCCCGCGAATTTATGGAATTTTCCGAGATGATCTCACTTTTCAAGATGTCTTGCAAAGGGAATATGTGACACCTTTTATAGGTAAAAATAGCACGGGCTAGCCAGTTTTTGGTCGTTTTGAGCTCTCGTGCATTGTTCGGCGGTTTGAGGCCTTGTGTAGCTTCATTTCAGGTATTATGACTTGTGCGTGTGGTCGGAATTGAATTTCGGAAAGTTCATAGTTGATTTGGATGGAAAATTCTAATTTCGGAAGCTTTAAGTTGGAATAATTAACCAATGTTTGACTTTTGAGAAAATGATATGGGGATCTGGATTTGAAGGTTACAATAGGTTCTTATTATGATATCGGACTTGGGCACATGTTCGGGTTAAGTACCGGGTGGTCCGGGAGCATTTCGGCTCTTATTATGGAAGGTTGGCATTTTGAATGTTTTAGGATTACATAAGTTTGGTTGGAAGTGGATTTTAGTGTTATCGATGTCCGTTTGAGATTTCGAGCCTTAGAATAGGTTCGTATCATGATTTATGACTAGTACGCAAAGTTTGGTGTCATTCCGGAAAGTTTTGAAATAATTCAGACGCGTTCATCCATGTTTGGAAGTTTGAAAGTTTAAAGAAGGATTTTGATCGTCGATTCGTAGTTTTGATGTTGTTTGGTGTGATTTGAGGCCTCGAGCAGGTTCGTTTCACATTTTGGGATAGGGTGGTGTGATTAAATGGGATCCCGGGGGCCTCGGGTGTGTTTTGGGGTTGTCTCGGACCAAATTTGGCTAAGTTGCTACTGCTAGTGTCTGTTGTCTGGTTTTGTTCTTCGTGAACGCGAAAGGATTCACGCGTTTGTGAAGAAGGATTTTTTGGGCTGTTGGATTTGTTCCTCGCGAAAGCGACGCAGAGGTTGCGAACGCGGCGGGGAAGCTGAGGCAACCTACGCGAACGCGACAGGGTGGTCGCGAACACATAGAAAGTAAGGGATGTTGTGCCTGGGAGATTTGGCCTACGCGTTCTGGAGGATTGTTCTGCGTTCGCGATGGTCAGGCCTTGTAAGGCATCACGTTCGCGAGCCTGTCTTCGCGATCGCGATGGAGGATTTTTGAAGTAGGTTGTGCTTCGTGAATTGATGGTAGGCTATAATCCTGTGTTTTAGTCGCTTATTGCACTCTAAGTTACTGTATTTTAATTGAGTTTGAGCTTTAATCTCTAGTGTTTTGAACTAATCGCATGTTTTATGCCTTGTAGGAGTGATTCCTAGCTATGTAGATGTTATGGAATGAATTCGAGTTATTTGGAGCTTTGAAGTCTGAGTAAAATCCCAAGGGATTAAGGTGGGATCACGTTCGGGGGTCGAGAACCATGTCTGAACTTCAAATTTCAAGGAAAAAGATTTATTCTGAGAAAAAAACACAACCGCCGCGCATGGGGCGGCGCGGCTGTGTAAATTTGCTGCCTGGTTATTTTGCTTGCTCTCTGTAGATCTGTTCTGCTGCCCCGCGTGGCGCGTCGCCCTCTGCAGCACGCCTGTGCAATTTTTACAGAGCCGGAATTCTATTTCACGCAGGAAAAAGTGTTTTCATTTGGGCCTCACCCTACTTAGTATAAATACGTGTAAAAACGTTATTTTGAGGACTTTTGACACATTGTAGACCTAAGGAAGCTAAGGAGGAGACGGAGAAGAAAAAGCACAAGGATTTCATCATTCAATCCTCACTCAAGACAAGAGCTTGGATTGTTTTATATTTTCCTTTGACTTAATCATTGTTATGATGAATTGTTCCATATCTATGGAGTAGTTCTCTTTAGGGTATGTTGGATTTTGTGTCTTGATACTTATTTATGGATAATTAACTCTAGTTTTTACGTATTGAATCATTTTGGATGTTTTAATTGTTGCATCTATATTCACTTGTTCTTGTAATCGAGAGAGGCATAAGTTGTGATATTTTTGCATTATATTTTGTTGGTTGAATTCATTAATTCTTCTTAGTAATCCGAAGAGGTTAGTTGAATTGTTGATTAAACCTAGTTAGGAGGATAATCGAGAGAGGTTCTCCTAAAGACCAATCCACCACGAATTATTGAATATCTTCATGTGCTTAAAATTGGTTCATCTTTTGAGGTTGACACTTAATCGAGAGAGGAGTTTCTACTAAACAATTGAATTAATAACCAAGTGAATTCAAAAGACTCACTTGAACATTAGAAGTGAATTATCTAGAGTTAAATCCCAAACATTTGTCTTGCCCCTATCCTATCAACCCTATCTTCTACCAATTGATATCTTCCTTTGCCTATTACTTGCGTTGTTTGTCATTAGTCAATAGTTTAGACTCTTCGTTAAATTTAGTTTAAATCACTTAATTCTCAACTGTTGATCATCTTGGATAGCAAATCAAGCTACAAATTACGATAATATTGTTTAACTCTAATCCCCATGGATACGATATTTTAAATTACTATATTCGGCTAGCGAGCATATTAAAGTGTGTGTTTTGCGCTCGTCAAATTTTGGTGCCGTTGCCGGGGATTGGCAATCAATAGTGTTTGAAATAGTTTGTAGTGCTAATTCAGGAATTTTTCTTTTATTTTATTTTTCTCTTTTTAGTTTGGATTTCTTTGATTGTGCGCATGCTACAGGTTAGATTGGTGCATGAGTCGATCTTCTGGGAAAGATGTGCAACCATACGAACCAGAAATCGAGAAACAGCTGCGATAGTTGAGGAAGGAAAGATGATTGGGTAATCCTCAACCAAAGAAAATATGGCTGGAGATAATGATAATGTAGATTTGGCTGCTATGGAGGCAGCCCAATGAAGAGAAAAAGCTGCAAGGGATGCTGAAGAAGTAGCTATTAGAGATGCAAAAATTGCATATGAAGAAGAGAGAGCTCGAAGAATGGCTCAGAATCAGCCCTTGGGTGCAGACCAGTTCGGAAACATAGCTCCCGGCCAAGGGAGACCACTTGGTGATTATGATAGACCAGTCTACAACCAAGGCTTATCGAGTGTGAGACCACCTCCAATTGCACCTAATAATTTCAAATTGAAGCAAGGGTTGCTCCAAACGCTTCAAAATTGTCGTGTCTTCATAGGAAAGCAGAACGAAGATCCAAACAATTATCTAATGGACTTCAAGGAGATAATGAACACCTTTCAATACAATGGTGTGTCACAAGATGTTGTTGTGACGACCCGACCGGTAGTTTCCAGAGTTATGGCCTCGTTCCTCCATTACCTGCTTCTTTTGTTTTCTTCTGCTGTATTTTGACTTACCGGGTTAGTTGGTTCAGGTCTAGAGTGGTCTTGGAGTGAATTGAGATACTTAGTCTCATATGAGAAGGTTTAAGTTGGAAGAGTTGACCGGATGTTGACATATGTGTAAACGACATCGGATTTGAATTTTAATGGTTCCGTTAGCTCCATTATGTAATTTGGTCTAAGTTCAAATTTTAGTTCCTTACTTTAAGCCAGTTTGGTATATCATTAAAAAATAAAATAGCTTGAAATCTAGCTTCAAGACCTATAAATGGAAGGAAATAAAAGACTAAGCACAAATACTATTATGATAATCTATATTTCTAAATTCATTTCTTGATCTTTAAGGTCTATTTCTGTAATTACACGGACACTCTAATGTTGACACAATAATAGTTGGCTCGTATCCCAAGAAGCAAAAGAAAAGGAGAAAAAACTGATAAATGTACTATAAACTATCTCGCATAACTTTATTTTGCAGAAAATGAATTAAATGTTTTTAATTCGCCCTAATTTTATCCCTACATTTTCTACTTCATATGAACAGGAAAAAAGGGGGAAAAAAAATCTGAATAGGAAAACCATCAATTCTTATAGATTTTCTTTTTTTTTTTTTTTTTTTTTTTTTTTT